>NW_015113753.1:130332-207765 GCF_001443285.1 Poecilia latipinna
TATATATATATATATATATATATATAGTTTTTCTCCCATCAGTTTTTAATTATTGAAAATGAATTATAGTGTAAGATTAGGGTTAATCCTGAGCAATTAATACCTTTCTACACAATTAACTCCCATCTGCATCTGAGCCAACTACGTACAAAGACGTAGTGAGATCTGTGTGCAATTAGAATACCCGCCATTCATTCTCTCATGCAGCTCATTTGACTAGGAATATGAGAATAGATTTACTGAAGGTTCAACCTCTCCGTGGTGCTCACACCTTCAGCTTTCTCGTGTGAAAACATTCTTTTCTGGTGTGAGATTACAGGTGATTTCCTCTCCATCCTGTCCTACTGTCTCTGACTCTCGTCTCTTTCTGCGCGCCCTCAGCAGGATGTCATAAATCTTTCAGATCTACCTTTGTGGGAAGTCTTGTTCAGACAGTTCACTTTGCTATCTTCAAAATGCTTCTGGTGATGCATAGCTTTAGAAGTATGAAATTCGTTTTCTTCTGTCTTGGATTGTGGTTTATATTAATAGAAGTGGCCCAACAGGGCATCTACAAAATTAACTGTTGCGCTAAGTAAGGGTAATGGTCATTTTGTGACATTAAGTATGAATAAATAACAATGAACAAATGTGCAAAAATGCAGTACTGCATACTCTTGCAATAAGGTTATAATACAGTGGCTGTTACAGTTTTAATGATGCAGTCAATACTATGTATGTTTTTGCTGCTGTGCTAGTATAGCTACTTGTTGTGCGCCTTGTCATGCTGTTTTGCTCGTCTGCTCCTTCATAAACCCGGTATTAGTTGGGTAATTCATTATCCATGACAGATATTAACCAAGTTTGTGAGGAGAACGTGTACGTTGTTATGAAACTACAAATGAATGCCTAGCTTTTAATAAATAAATGAATGAGTTAATTATGAAGCAGTCAAATAGTCTTGAAGCCAGGCATTACCCCGAGGAGTTACATGTGTTCTCATATTTATTGGTACCGCCGGCTGACTCACCCTCCCTCTTTGTCCCCGTCTTGTCCGTTGCTGACAGAGAAGGGTGTGTGCTTGTGTTGTTGTTATCTGTTTACAAGTCAGTGTTTGTTCATGGCTCGGTCAAGTTACGGGGAAGCTCACGCTGCTCTCCGGCACGTTTATACACACGACACACAAAACTCATGCCACGGTGACACACAGATACGACGGCCCAACAGGAGCTCACTTTAGAGCGTCAGCTAATCCTCAGGCAGCTGCTGAGGCATCAGACTCCAGCTGCAGCTCTTGAATACTGGGGATGTCCCACTGTTTGGTGCTTTAGTGCTGCCGCTTTATCTCATAGGATTCCTTTTGTTTTGCCTTTTCTTTTTTTATTTTGACTGTTTAATTCTTGATCATCCCCCAACATAAAAATAGCTTTTTGTCCTTTGGGGCATTTCATACCAAATGTCCAAACCTCCGTTTGAAACACTCCGTTGCTGCATTGTCAACCAATTATGTAAAGTAATTTCCTATTCTCTTTATTATATAAAGTCATTATAAATGTGGTTGTTTGACTATTTGATAAAAACGACCTTAACTGCAGTAAGTCGCTCGTTAGTTTTGTAATTTATCACGCATCAAAAATATTACAGTTCTTAATATTAGATTGGGGATAAAAAATAAATCTAAATCAGGAAATATGGAATAATTAGGAAATACTATATAACGGGTTACTTACCACCAAGAGGAAAAAGAGCCGCTGTGGTTAAGTAGATGAGTATTAAAATAGTTAATAATTTGTTTACAAGTAGGTGTGAAATAGATTTTAAAAAATTGCACAGAATCAGAGGTTTCCTGCTTACTGTGTTGAAAAAATTAATAATATTTATTCATCAGTTTATTCATCCAGCCGAGCTTCCACCTCACGGAGCACCCTTCCTCTCCTCCTCTGCCTCTCGCTCCTGCAGACTAGCGGCAGCAGCAATTAGCAAACACCTGGTGGAACTGTGCGCCCGCAGAGCTCATCATGCAAACTACTTCTCAGTTTAACACTCTTAGGAACAGTTGTAAATGGCATAATGAGGAGCATTGTTGCAATGATGTCCTGAAGGCGGAGCGTCAGAGAGAATAGGAGCTTCTCAGAGAGTCAGAAGTGTTAAAATGCAAAGACACATACAGCATTGTTTATAACGACCTCAAGGTAACAGAGTTACTTGACTGTGCTATAAAATGGCACTATGTGCTTGGAAAATACATAACACCAACACTTTAAATGAAATCTTCAATAGTTTGGTCCACGTACATCAAGTGCTGCAGTACCACGACTCTTATTTTAAGCTCTTTGTTTGCAAACGTGTTGTTTTAGCACGACGTGTCAGCTGGAGCTCTGAAGGCAGCGCTGGACGGAGTGGTGGAGGAGTGTGTGAGCTTTGTGGGAGTGGACATCAACATCTGCTCCGAGACGCTAATGAGGTAGCTCACACACAGAGCATTCATGCAACGGTGCATCTTCTGGAAAGATGCAACGCACTGCACAAGGTGTTGTGATTATCAGTCACTTGATAACCGTAGCATGATCTTTGTGAAGCATCATGAAGACTGATGTGAACCTCTTTGAACGTTTGTCACAGGTAGGTTTTTGTGTGTGTGTGTGTGTGTGTGTGTGTGTGTGTGTGTGTGGATGTGGATCATCTTGTTTGTGTGCGCCACATCTCAATCCTCTGACATACTTTCCCTTTGCAGTCACAACATCGCAAACTTTCACTCACGCCCATGAACAGACTCGGTCATTAATGCGAGTCAGAAAAGCGGCATGCCAGCTTTTCTGTTTAGACTAACGCTTCACACCCCGGCCCCACTTACAGGGCTGACTGGAGTCAGCTTAGGGGATTAGGAAAGTCTGCTCACACACAGAAAGAAAAGCATAAGCATACGCAATAAAAAAAGAAAAAAAAAGATACATGAAAACCGCTCGTAGAGCATTGCAGGATACCCACTTGCAGCAGTTTTTGCTGTCATATACTCGTAAACCAGAATTGGAGGGGAAAAAGCAGCTGTTTTACAGTTAACAGCCAAGGAAGCTGGCATGGGCCTCGCTGCAGCCATCAGGTCATCTGTTTACCTGTCTGCTCTGCTAGTGAACTTTTTCCATTTCTGCCATCAGAAAAGCAACACACACTAACGCACAGACGTGTGGATGACTGAGGTGTTATGTGGAGTGTTGACGCAGCTCTGTGTTTTAGAGTAAGTGACTCGCTTTGGGCATTAGCAGCGTCAACCTAACTGAGTTTCAAATTGCTTCGCTCCTTTTCTCAGCCATAGTGGCTCATATATACTCAGTATCACACAGTGTGTGTTTCTGGTGTTGTGGGTCTTGTTTAAAAGGCCAGGTCACAGACATGTCTTCCATAGTGTTTACAACTCTTTGTTAGGAAAACGTAGACATTGTTTTTTGGTTTTTAGGCTTAACTTAAGATGCTCCGTTGTACAACAGATTACAGAATTAAACAAGGATGAATGCAGAGTTTTCAAGACGCTAATTAGACGGGTGCTGTGAGACATTTCTCTGTTAAGTTTGTCTCCTTCCGTAGGCATGTAGCGGGGCTGAACGCAGGCAGAGCTCGGAGCATCGCAGAGTGGAGAGAGAAGAACGGTCCGTTCATCAACAGGGAGCAGCTCAAACTGGTCAAAGGCATGGGACCAAAGAGCTACCAACAGTGTGCCGGCTTCATCAGGATCAACCCTCAAACGCTAAACAGGTTAACACAGATTTCTATGCAGAAAATCTGTTAACAGATTTTTTTTCTCTGGGGGAAAAAAGTTTTTTTTTGTCTTTCCCCCAGAGATTTTTTTGTTGAAACTTATTGGAAAGATTTTGTGAAATTCAAAGCGTTCATGAAAATTAGATAAGAAAATATGGACCAATATTGATATCTGACGTTGATATCGCTATTATGGCTAATATATGTTAAGAAATGACTCATTTCAGCTAACGTGTCATGCGGTCCTAATAAAAACTGCACTGATATTCAACTAAGGACCAATTTGTTCATTCAAGAACCAGCAGTTGAACCTAAGTGCTGTCCAACTCATAAGACAAAAAGATGACATCAAACGAACAAGAAAAAAAAAATCTTTTTAGACAAGTTCAAAAGCTAAAATGTTTAATATGCAGATGGAGTTTAAACAGTTTAGGAACAGCTGCCCCATAAGCTGCTTGTGTCAGGTGAAAATCGAGCATCTGCGTTTTGTAAAAACTGCATCTGATTAGTCTGAGACCCTACAGGCCACTTCAACCGTCCAGGTAGGAAAGAAGGAAGACATGGGTGAGCTTTGCAATCATTCTTTACTGAAGAAAGTTGGCTTTCACAGCATCTATCTATTAGCCTTTAAGCTTTTTGCCAGAACAACTTGCAGATTGTGATTATCCTCATTTAGTCTCTGTAGAGATTTATTTTCACTCACCCCAGAACATCTCCTAATCGCTGAAAACGGTTTATCAAAGAAGTCCTGGCATCACGCTTTGATGGGATGTAAACCTGAGCATCACTGGATGCATTACAGTGACATGCTTGGACGTAATGCCCAAGCACTCAAATAACCTTTATTTGACATAAGTCTGCTATAAATAGCACAGCTATAGCAAGAAAATGCCTAAAAATAATAATGGGTATGTTCCTAAGCTATATCTAGACACAACATTAATTCATCCCCTGATCTTAGGAGTTGTTTTGCGTTTCCTTATTGTTAGCTATTTTTATATTAATGTGTAATAGATCAACGAAATGGTCAAAATCAAGAACTGGAATTAAAATTTGTGAAAACGGAGCCCATGTCTATTGAAAAAAAAAAAAAAAGTCTACAGTATATTCTTACAATAAAAGTGGCCGAAGCTGCAGCATTATGTTACAAACTAAGCATTCTGAGGTTTAGTGGTTTCTGCTCAAATAATTACTTCAGTTCATATGAAAATATAAAGCGAACCGCTTGGTGTCGGACACAGCCAAGGCAGATCTGAGATCTGTGCAAAACATCAGCAGATTTAACATCTGAAAGCTGCTGACTGAGAATTTTATTGAAGCAATATTCAGACGTCCAGATCTACGGCTTCGCCGAACCAGAGTTTCTTGATTTTAAAGGCGCGCAGCACATTTGAAATGCATGTGTTTTTGTCAAACAGTGCCAAGCCGTCGCCGCCGTGCGCACCGGAGAACCCGGCACCTAAGAAGAGCAAAGGGAAGGCGGGTTGCAGCGTACCAACCTCATTAAACCCGCTGGACCAAACCTGCATTCACCCCGAGTCCTACCATGTAGCGCAGAGGTACGGCCCGCCCAAACACACACCACCACCACCGCTCACGCACACTTGTACAGCAGCAAACCCCACTGGCCGGGCATGTTCAGACAAAGATGGAGCTGATTTTAACGCCGTCTCATATGGTGCTGGTTATAGCGGTGGAGGACTCTGATTTGATTTACGCAGACATGGGATACAAGAAAGGAGGCGTTGGCTTTCCGCATGTGCACGGCGGCGTGTGTCCTTGTGTGAGAAGTGATTGTTAGAGCTGCTGATGCTGTTATCAAAAGCACATTGAACATCTGCCGCAGAAAGCCGCGCGCGCACATGTGTGTGTGCGCGCGTCCGCGTGTGTGTTTGTGGTGTTTAAGCCCTTTCTCCTGCAGCTGTAGTCACTCAACTGTGTTTAGTCTACATACGTTCTGACACTAGTGGCTTTAAGAATTACTCCACTCATGTTGATGCGCCTTTAATCGCCCCGGTACGTGTGTGGGATGGTGTGTGTCTCTCTGCACACACATGGAGATATTTTGCTTTATGAAGTATTTTCCTTGTCGATCCTGTTTTAGCCAAGGTGCTGTGCTCCTTTTTGTTATTTACCACATAAATGTTCCAGTTTTAGGCTAATTTTCTCTACTATGTATTCACACTTCTGTCTCTGCCCAAAGCTAAAACTTTAAAAATGAAGTTTCGTTCTTTCATGCTTTTCTGCCTGACAGATATCTCCCTCTCTTGAACTCTGAATATTTTGTTTTCTTTCTTTCCCAGTGGTGTTTATTATCTTGGCTCCGTTAAGGTGCCTGTCTCCTGCTGAATTAAAATGAAAACCTTTACCTAGAGAAGTTGGGAGCGCAAAGAGAAATCACACTGTTTCTGCAAACGTTTAAAAAAGGGGAAAAAAAAAAAAAAGCAAATAATATAAAGACGCAAACGAGGGTTTGCTTGGGCGTTTATATGTTCTGAGATCTTCACATTTCAGAGAGAAACAGGGAAGAAAAAGTGACTTTGCTTTTAAGGAACTTATATTTGCGTAACATTCATCACTGAATCCAAATGACTGTGCCACGACTATAAAATTTAGGTGACAAATCCAAAGCTCCTAAAAATGCTTTCATCAGCTTTATGTGTACAAAGTGTATAAAGCTGAAACGTATCAGCTCCTTTGCTACAATGTTTAGATTGTTTCCTCTCTAGATAAAAATCATTCTGTTTATTGTCACAATACTGAAAACCAAGCCTTGAAAATTCAATTGCAGTTATAATTTATAGGTGTGCACCGATTGCATTTTTCTGGTTGATCACCAATTACCAATCTATTAAAACTCCTGACCAGCCGATTCCGATTTTGGCCGGTACCAATTTTTTGTTTTAATCTAAAATGTTGCTAAACGTAGCAAGAAAGTTGATGAGTTGCCAACAGTGAAATGACTATTGTTAACTGCGGACTGATCTGCTGGTCATAGCTCTCTCACAGCAGAGCAGAAGAAGATAACATTTGATTTAAATGCCTTTGCTGAGGTAGATAAACTCGGTAGTTAAGGTTGGCTTCACATATAAAAATCGGCCAATCAACGATTTCCCAAAATTAGGGAAATCGGCACCAATAAATCGGCTGGCCGATAAATCGGTGCACCCCTAATAATTGATAACAACAACAAAAAATAACATTTGGGCAATGGAATTTACATTTTAAAACTTTTGAAAATTGCACCAAAGAATTGCTAACTGTGCGTGTCGTAAATACTTATAGACCTGGTGCCACACAAAGCAGAAAGATTGACGTTGATTTAATGGAGTTAAACACTATTATGGACCAGCAAACACTGACAGAAATGCTGAGCATCTTCAAGACTTTGTGAAATGTGAATCTGTTTCTATGCTTATTAGTTTTGGGTTTTTTTTCCACTTAATTATTCATCACTAGTTAGCGCCGTATCGATTGGGCCTAAGTCCATTCTTCAAGAGCTATCGTCCTGCAAATCACATGTGTGTTGGAGAAGGGATGCATCTAAAAGTTGCATCTGGACAAGTGGACTTTTATATTGGAGTTTCCCTACTGTGTTATAATAAAGGATATATTTGTTCTGGTCTAACTTTTTCGATACTTATTTCCACCACAGTGGCATTTGATGCACTTTTTAGTCACACAAATTCAATCTTGACTGGAACAAATTAGGTTGTGACTTGTGAACAAGCAAATTCTGGTCATCTCAAACTTATATTCAGTTCAATTCCTTGATCCCATAGAGAATGCTAGTATAATTGCACTAGTTTATGATAGTTATGCTGATCCAGTTTGACGTCCCAGTGAGTGAACACTCATTCAGTATCTGCTCCTGAAGCCTGTAGTCTCTCTTAGGGTCTCAGGGTCTAAGCTGGATCTCAGGTTCCACGCTGGGATCACAGTTTACTGTACGTTAATCCTCTCAGCATTTGAAAGTGTAGCAGATTTTGAAGTAGAGCTGAAGTCAAAGTACCAGATAACAAAAGAAAAAACAATTTTGCATCTTAGAATTGGAAGCTAACTTGACAGTTAAGCCCAACCATGTAAATAAATGTTTTGCACTGAAACATTCAGAAAATTCAACAACTCTTAAGAGTAAAATGTTTGACTTTTAAGTCTAGTAAAGCAATGAAGTATTAACTGGAAAGTATGTGGGAGTCCTGGCAGCTGATAATCGTGATGCAACCGTATATCTGTAAGATCTCCTGCTCTTCTATTCACCTTACAGCCGGTGAAATCTGCAGGTCTGGGAGGGAGCGTTGTGAAGGAACGCTGTGGGCGTGTATGTAAGCATTCATGTGTGTTGTGTCTTTATGGTTTATACGGAATATCATGTTCATCACATTAGGGGAACTAAATCCTCCATTACTGCTCGCAGCCCACACATCAGCCGCCTTTCTGAAACCATATACCCACACATGCAAAAAGCAGAAACACAAACGCGCAGACACATTTTGTCCACCTTTCCCTTCTAAATTACGTTTTGCTTGTGCGAGAAGTGAGGCCTCACTCTTTGGATTGTTAATTTTTATCTTCAGAAGAGAAGGGAGTTTAACGTTTTCTTTTTATTCTTTTTTTTAATACATCTGTTAACAGGCTGTCGCAAAATTTTTGAGTCAGATCCAACGTTGCAGTAATAGTAGTAGTAACCTGGCACCAGTCTGCTGAATATTTCCCCTGATAAGTAACAGTCGGGGCCCGATATTTCCCCAACACATGGCAGAGCGGGTCCTCGCTCTGCGCCTGGATAAAATCTACCATCACTGCCCACCCAGCTCCAGCCCCCTGTTTACACACACACACACACACACACACACCACCTACATGCACTGAGGTGGTAATAATTATTAAGGCTAATAGCTGTGCAAGCCTCTGGATTTCCAGTCTCCCTTAAATACTAACATACATCGCTGAAAAATGAGACGACCAATGGGAACGCAGACTTATTGGTAGCCTTTCTTTCCTCTTGGATTTTACTTGAAAACTGATATTCAGCTCTCTGTATCTATTTGGGTGTTTATCACCTTTTAGATTAGCAGTTGAGAAAAGCTTGCTAATATGACACCAAGGGGATTAAAATAGTTTAACACAAACAATTCATCTTTTACAGTGTGTCAGCCGTGAACTTTTAAAAGCATTTTTATCGTGAACTGTCAACTAAAAGTTCATTTATGTGTAACATCTCAATACAGAGACTGCTGTTCTGGTTGTCCATTGGCTTTGAATTCTTTTGCAAGATATTATATATATCACATTACTAGTAAACCTTTAGATTGTGGTGAAAAATATTGTCTCCTTCAAGTATGAATTTAGTTAACACAACATTTCTCCCTTAGTTTTTTGGAGGAAAACTGTATTTAAAAAACTCCACCACATACAGAGGCAACAGTTCTCAATGCAGTTGTCTCCGGTTCAGTTCCCATCCCTGAACCATTTGCTGAATGTCTTCCTCTACTTGTATTTTATTCCTGTCCGTCTACCATTGAATAAAGGCCCATAGAACCCAAAAAAACCCCTCTAAAATAATAAACCCCGTCTGCACAGCTAGAACTCCAACCAAACGTATTTTTATTTTCCGCAAATGAAAACAAGCTGAAGTTGTTGGAAAGAGGAGAAATCCAATTAGAGAAAATTTTAGTCATGTTGAAAGGCGGGGCAAATTGGAAAAGTAAACAATGGGACCTAATTTTCTTAAAGGCCAGGAAGTGAATGATTCTTTGTCCTCGCCACGATGTGGAGGTCGCGTTTTTCCAGCGGAGATTCTACTCATGGTCGGCAGCGAGACAAGTGTCGTCCAAACGGTTCGCCTGAATCACCAGCAGTAGTACCAGTCAGGACACAAAGAATTATATGTTTTTTAATGAAACATGCATAATTGTGTTTGGATTTTGAAGAAGAATGATTATTTTTCACTTCTTCTGCAAATTAAACACCCAATATTTTGAAGAAACAAACAAAATAGGCAAATCTTTGGAGGAAGTGAATCTGTTCATCATTCTAGATCCAAAACATGAGATGGGTGTTTCATATTAAATGTATACCATGTCCTAAATTCTGGGGGTCAATTTTTCTTCTTTTTTTCCCTATTATAATTTTCTCAACAGCAAAGGTGAGATATTGGACTCCATGTTTCTTTTAAAGGTTGAATAAGCTGGACGCTTTTGGACCAATTCAAGAAAACACCAAGACCTGGTTGAAAGGAATGAGTTCACATATGGGAATATTTCACATTTGATGACACAATGAAGAAATCTTGCAAGTTAGATTGTTGCTTTGCTTAGATTACGACTCACATTTTTTTACTTCATAAGGAATGCTGTGTGTAATTTGTGCACATCCAAATCCTATTGCGAAAAGTACAGTTGTGTAAGATAACTGACATGACTCTGACAGGCATGATTGAACTATAATTTTTGGTAATCTTATTTTTTGAAAAATGATTAAAAACTGAATAACATTTCATGAAAAATAGAGCCTGACTAAAATAAATAACCATGCGCCGTTAAATTTAACACCGATCTTGTGTTTCTTGAGATAAATCGACTCAGACGTGCAAAATGTGCCCTGCTGAGCTTGAAACATTCAGTTTCCTGTCCTTCCCTGACTCCATCTCCGTCTCCCACTCGCTAAGCCATCAAGATGAAACCATTTCTCTTCCTGTCGGGGAGAAAGATGAGAAGCTTAGACAGAAAAACGAGCGTTCACCTCGGTGTTAGACACAGCTCGGTCCTGAGGTCTTCGTTTTTTTGGCAGGGTTTTTTTTTTTTCTTTTTTTTTTCTTCACCGCCAAGCCATTTCTGGCACATATTCTGCTAACTATTTTTTAGTCACGTGGCTTACCAATGTTGACAGATGGATTCAGCTCGAATCCCCTCCACCAGTCACTGAAACTCAGCGGCGGAGCCTTCTCGGCTCACAAGTGACTCATAGAAACCTTTATGCACAGCACAGTCACTGTCCCCTCTCCTGCCAATTGAGCATTTCTGAGGAGCATTGTACATGAATCAACTTTGTGTGCACGTATATATGTGTGCGTCCACCTGTTCCGTCCATCACGGGGCGGACAGCTGCGGAGTCTTTTTGGCGTCAGTCTACCACTACGCGACATCTATCACTGGTCCGCAAATGAACACACGCATTCACGTCCATCACCAGCTGTGCCCAGTGTCCGCTGTAAATAATATACGCAGTGTGCGCACAATCCTCCCACAGCCACACTTATCTCATTCTTCCATTACTTCTTTGTGCTACTTTGGATATAGGGACACTTTGTCACTCTGTCTGTTTAACTTGCAGAGCAGCTAATTAGTTTGTATTTGTATTTCAAGCTCTGACTTGGAGCGACCGTCTAGACATTATGGTGTGAGACATCACGGTTGGATAAAGTTATACAAGCGCACGGGCTGGCAGGCTCGATGTCCAATCCCAGCACAGCGGAGGCAGTGTCCAGAGGCTAGGTGTCAGGGCGTTTACAGCCCGTTGTGGATGCACCTGATTTACCAAGGCATAAATAAAATGTGTTTTTGGAAATGGAAAGGCGCCTCAGCAGCTGATGATTACTAACACTCTCCCTCTTTAACTGGATTTCCCTTCAGTGGGAACCTATTTCTGTTGATTCAAGTCATTTTATTTAACTTCCCTTCCTGTTTTTTTTTTTTAGGAGAGGAAATATTTGAGTGTTCAGGAAGCGTTGGGCTTGTTACAGTCACCTCACTGAGGCTCATAATGGCTTCTAGCTTTTTCTTTTTTTTTTTTGCATAAAATGAAATTCTCGAAATGTTTAAAGTCTTTCACTTCAGGGATGGATACGTGATTTTAGAAAGTTCATCTTCTATCACCAGGTGTTTCTGGCGTTTGTAAATCCTTCCTCCTTCAGCACTTCAGGAGGGTAATGTCTACATTTTGGCTGCACCATCTGAACCATTTTTTTTGGCTTCATGGTGTCCAAGTTCAGTACTTTTGCTAAATGAATTTCTGAACCAACATCTCCTACAAAGGAGTTTGCTGTAGAAATCTTAGTGATAGTTCTGCTGCAGCTTAACAAAGCTAAGCCTTAGCTCCTCTCCTGTTTTAAGAGTAGAGACTTTCTCCTGAACAATCTCCATTTCGTCACCACTTATTGAACATTTAACACGTCAAACAGCTAGAGATGCACCAAGAAATCAACTGGTAATTGAAATCTTACAAATTGTTTAGCTTGACCGGCCATGACCCATTGCAGGCCAGTTGGAGACTCAAAAAAACCTGATCAGTGAACACATTATATCTGAGCTACAGGTGATACTGACAGCAATGCTCATCCGGGTAAGAAGCTGTTATTGTAGGAAAAAGTCAAAGTGACTTTTTGTGACTTTAATTTCAGTTTTTATATTTTTTTGAGCTACAAACCTTAGAACTGATAGAGAAATGTTTGTTCATTGCAATGTGTTGTGCATGGTTGCTTGTCTTATGTATGTCAGTGTTGCTCTGTGATGGGGAGATAAGAAATAATAAAGACAATTGAGCTTCTTTTTTTTTTGGTGTTCAATTAAACTTTTTTTCGTCTTTTTGGAGCCAAAACTGAATCACAAATCCAATTAATTAAGCCCTAATCACATTGTTTTTTTTTCCTTATGTCCTTTCTCTCCAGGTTCCTGTCTCTTGTGGGTGGGAGTGTGGACCAAATAGGCAGTGCAGGCTTGAAACGCTGCGTGGAGAGCAAGGTTAACACGAGTTGTATCGAGGAGCTGGCCAAGAAAGTGGACACCACCCCTGAGACTCTCAAACTCATCATAGACGGCCTGACGCAGCCCCCAGGCTTTGACATACGACAAAGTAAGTGTTTTTCTGCTCACAGTAACACAACTCACTCAGCTTGTTTAGCAACACGGAGACAGGCGATAAAAACCAAACCAAATACATATATATATATATATATTTTTTATTTTTTATTTTTTTTTTTTTGTCAACAATCTGCATTAACAACATAGTCAAAATTATTTTTAAAAATAAGATCTGAATAAATAATGTTTGTTTGAACTTCGTGTTAGTCCACACAATAAATGTTTTTTTATTATTATAATTATTATTTGCAACTGTCACAAACTGAGCAGGACTTTCTCCCAGCAGTTCAAAATCTTGTGCACAAAACCTCAAATCTGGGCACAGAAACCTCCGTGTTGGATCGTACAAAAGTTGATTGTCACTTTTCTGCAATCTAGCCGTCAGAGTAACTTCTGCTAGTCTCTCATCTTTCTGTCGTAATGTCTTTTACAGCTCCCCACCAGCTAACAGAAAATCAAAAGCCGTATTTGTCCTCCTTTCTGAATGTTTTGCTAGTTATAACACACACCGACTGACTTTTCTAGCCTGGACTATAATAGCCTTGTCTTGGCAGCGTAACTTGATAGGTTCTGACAGTGCTGCGGCTTCCTCTCTGCAACCCGACAGTCCAGTCGGTGTCTTTCTGACAGCGTGTGATGGGTCCAGCAGACTCTGCTGCTGGACGGAGTGCGCGGCGAGCGCAAACGCAGCAAAAGCTGTTTTTCTGCTTAGCTTCAGGCTCTTGAGTTCAGGCACACATAAACAACCTCCGATTTAGTCCTGCTGTTACTCAATAAAAACAAAACAAAAAAAAATGGATCTGAATATTATTTTACGCTCAGATTGTGAGAAATAAATAGGAGGTGAGTTGTTTCATAGGCATTTATTGCAACACGCAATAAAAACGCAAAACTTTCATGTTTTTTAGCTTTGGATTTGGGATTTGGATTTGTCCGGCCACTTAGCATCGGCCAACTCTCCCAAAAAAAAAAAAAAAGAAAAATTAAGGAGCGCAACTCAGAGGTTCACTCTGGGGTTGGCCCTATTCGGTTGCAGTACACTTTGCTTGGCCTCCTAGCCAGAGCTCAGCTGAATAAACAGATGGGCTGAAGCTACTGCATAAAATCAGGGGTTTGAGGGAGAATAATTGTACCGGCTATTTCCTGGACCGCAAGCCCTCGTTGTTTGTGTTAATGATACCGAAAGGAAAACAGATCCTATGCGCTGGCCCAGTGGAAAGTACGGATGGACAGAATGCTGAGAAATGTGGAAGTGTTGCATGTAGACACAGGTGTTGGGTTACCCCTGGTATTGTGTGGTATCTATTATTTTTCTTCATTCCCTCCCCCCCATCCCTCCGCACACAGTGTGACTCGCCGCGACACTCATCTGGCCCCGTCTCCTACAAGTGTGCCAGCTTTTCTGCATCCTCTCCTTTGACTTCCTTTTTTTTTTTTGGCAGATTTTGGGCAGGCGGACTTTAAGCGGGGCATCGTGTCGATGAGCGATCTGCGGGTCGGTGCCGTGCTCACAGGCCGAGTGGACAACACGACTCTGTTCGGAGCTTTCGTTGACATCGGCGTCGGCCGCTCCGGCCTCATCCATAAGAGCCACATCACCCTAGACAAGCTGCCCGCCAGCCAGCGCCGCCGCAGCCTGGCGCTGGGCCCCGGGGAGCGGGTGGAGGTCCGGGTCCTCGACGTCGACGCTCAGAGAGGACGCATCGGGCTGGACCTGATTAGGGTCCTCCAGTAGATTCAGCGGTTCCTTTCAAGAGTACTCCACACTCGGACTGTGCCTGTCACTTGAAGTTACACACAAACCAGTGTGAGAGACAAACTATCTCCAGATGTTTACAGAAACGTTGGACAAAAAGTGGTTTGCTGCTTCTGAGTAGAGCTAATATATATTATTTATGGGAACGGTTCGAGATGTTTTACAATCGTTAGATATTTCAGAGCCTGTCGGTGGCAGCCGTGATGCTCAGTGGTTGATAATTAAGCACAAGTTTAGCTAAATAAACTGGTTTATTTAGCTAAACTTGTGCTGAGTCAGATGACAGATGAAATTTATAATTAGCACATTAGCTGTGATGCTAATAGTGTCATACTTGAACTAAATTGGTATACGTTTACTAAATATGATGATGCTTGAGTGTTAGTATTCACAAACTCACACGGAGCAAAAAAATGTCATCTTGCCTCCTTTGCTTTGTTTAGATTTGTACAACTCTTAGTAATTAGCCAGTAAATATTTCTCTTCCTCCCAGTTGACCGTTTCTGATCTTCCTCGCCATTCAGTGCTGATTAGATATTAAAATGGAGTTGAGCTGAAGTCATCATTGCCATTGACATCACATTGTTTTGGGGCTTTTCCTGGTGTGTTTTGAAATATGGATTCAGCTTCAACTTCACTGAGATTTAAAAACAAAAATCAGGTGAACCAGTTTGAACCGATCCAAGATTTTCTCTCCCCAAACATGGTAAAAAAAAAAAAAAAAAAAAAAAGAACTAGACATAAATAAAAGTTTAAATATCTACTGCATTAGCGAGTTGTTCCATGACCACAGCTTTTGGCTTAATTACGGCTGAATATTTGAACGCTGCTCTTGTTAGATTTTTTTTTTTTTTTTTTAATTAGCCGGTTCCATAACTTTTAAACAAGTTCGGATAATTTGGAAGATCAACAGGTTAATAGGGTTGAATTGGTTTGAAACAACAAAACTTGAGTTGAACGGGAAAAAATTTATGTGATGCAGCAAAAAAAACAAAAAAAAAAACAGCTTTTTAGTCCAAGTTTTGATTACAGAAAAAGAGAAAAATATGTAAAGATTAAATAGGTGGGGGCATGTGGCTTTGATTGAGCGGGCGGAGGGAGGAGGACACATCACAGAAGACGATGCTGCTTCTGACTCTCTGACTGAAGCGAAGCCTGAAGGCTTTTTAGGCAACATCCCAGACACAATTATCCTCTGATACACAAACGCCCTAATCAGCTGCTTCGAAATTAATCCCAGACTCCCCATCCACATGATCTAATTTCTTTGTTTTTATGAAACCAGAATAAAAAAAGAAAAAAAAGAAAACAGAAAATATGATTCTGGGTAAGCCTTAGGTATTCTTTGCCAAACATTACAGCGAATGCGCAGTGCCTCACTGTTTATGCTCATCGTCTTCCTTTGGGCAAACAAATGGAATATATTTGAGATGCACAAACACAAAGAAATATACGATCGCTTCTACCGCCGTTGACAGTTTTAAGTAAAGGAAAACCTGAGAAGATTTGTGTGTCATTTCAGTCGTGAACTGCTTTTAAAAACTTTTTGTTTTGTTTTGTTTTGTTTTTTTCTCTCAGATTTAATAATACCACTCCTTGGCTTTCTGTTATCTTTTTTCCAGACACCGTAGCTTAAGAGCTCCCAGTGTTGTTGTTTTGGGGGAAACGTGGGTGTGTGTCCACGTCCACACAGCTCCCCTCAGCACCATTCCTGCTTCCTCCCTCTACCAAACGTGAGCCCACAGACGTGACAGGCAATCTGGTAGCCAGCTACCGCTGCCCCTCGGCGTTTTTGTCAAACACTTTTCCAGTAATGAGCCGGTGATAAGAAGCAGACTGACTGCAGGAGGAGTTTTGTGTCTGTCTGTTATCCGCTGCTCCCTTTCGGCTCACGGCCATTGCAGCGTGAGCTCAGGTGCGCTCTGAAGTTTTAGATAAAATTTTTTTTAAACAAACTGATGGGTAAGCAAAAAATATTCAATAAACCCTGCCTCTCGACTTCTCGTGAAGCACACTGGCTCTTTAGAGTTTTCCGAATGTGACGTTGTTGAAATGAGACAAACATCCTGAGCTCCAATTCGGGGCTCCCAGCTGACTTTTCTGTTAAGTCCCAGCGTCAGGATCGTGGAATAGAAACCATTTCACCTTTTAACACAAAGAGAAAACTTCCCACGGCTGGCGACGGCATCCTGCTGCGCAAACAGTCAGTGGAGAAAATAGCTTACGCTGTTGATCCTGCATTTCCCAGACCAGTTCTTAAAGCAACACAAAGTAAATATCTAAAACTTTTTTTTTTTTTTTTAAGAAATTCTCAAAATATTTGGATAAAAAAAAAATCAGGAAATTAAATTAAAACAGAGTATATGAATTTAGCGTAAGAAAAGTTGGTGTTAGTCCTCTATCTACAAAATACAATAGAAGCTAATGACACATTTGCCAGAATTAGAAACATTTTTAGACTTTCAGAGTAAAAGTCTGAAGTTAAATGACATCAATTGATCACCAAAGTGTATTTTGTAACAGATGTTTTAATCCTGAGGACAGGATCAATTAACAAATACAATGAAAGGCAGAGGCCCATTTCTCTGAGCCAGTCTTCAAATATCATGTTCAACCAAACATGATATTCAAGAAATGCAGAAATGAGCTGATTGTCATGAATCAGGAAGTTGCACCTAAAAGATAACTGCTCCTCTAATTTAGCCATTTTGTATAGTCAGTGTAACAAACAGCTAGAATATTATAAATAAAACTGCATGAAGACCTCAGATTTTTTTCGGGGTATGGTGAGATAAACTAAGTAAAACCTCTAGTAGGTTTTATTTCTTCAACAAAGAGCTTCATTTCAGGGTCATTTCACGCCGCTGCAAATCAAATTCAAGGTTATCTAATACATACTGAATTTGAGAGGTCTGATTTTTTTTTTTTTTTTTACCCCAAATGCAAAACCAAATTTTGTGATGGACTTTTTCTATTCTTCTTATTAAAATCTCTATTTATACCCTAGATGCTCAATAAAAAGAAGTAGAGGATGACATAATATGAGAAAAACTGACGCTGCTCTTACAGTTGTGAACGCACATACTGTAAGTGGTACAACCTACAAGAGAGATTTAATGAGAAAACCAAAACTAACATGCCCTGCCTCATTTGTTAAACTTGACAGAAAACTTCAGACAAATTTAAAATAAAAAAAATAATAATAATAAAAAAAACCTGGCCGTAATACTTATTTTCCAGTGTTAGGTGACCCGATGAGGAATTCCAGACAGCCAGCGGGGTGAGAAAGATTTTGGCTTCTGACATTGCGAGTGAAAAACAGGAGTGAAGCAGACAGAGGTGTGCGGGAGAGATGGATGAATGGAGTTTGGGGAAAGAAGGATGGAATGAGACAGGAAATGAAAGGCTTTCTCCGGTTTCACTCCCTGTGACCTCATCAGTGTGATCATGGGTTTTATGAGCTCTCCCTCTCGACGCCCACACACCACCTCACACGTGCCAGGACATACACACACACAAAGTCAAAGTCACACAGGTTTCGGGCCCCGTATTTTATTCCCTGGCATTGAGAAACACACGGTACATGTGTTTTTGTCTCTGTCTGTTCACTTTCTCGCCCTCTTCCTGTCAACCTCTCACGTATTTTATCACAGGCCGACATCCCCAAGAAGCCAATACAGGAAGGAGAAGAAAACCTTATTGTTTTTTTTTTTGTTGTTGTTTTTTTTTTCAATTATAGGATGTCTGACCCTGTTTAGAAAAGTTTCAGTTTTTTCATTATCAACTACAAAAAACGTTTTTTTTTAATGGTTTTATACCAGGCAGTTTAGAGCATGCTGTAAATATGGCCCTATGGGGACCGCATGATGTTTGTTTACATTGGAATGCTCTGGTAAAAGGGATCAATTAAAAATAATTATGAAGTCTTTGATCACAAAAAGAAATCTCTGGTGATCACCTAGACCTTGTTTCATCTCACCGAATGACCGAAATGACCATAAACTACAATGATCTGGATTTCTGGCTGCTCGGTCAGCTTAGTCTTCCCAGTTTTATGGCTGACACCCCACGCTCATGTGTCCACAGCACATCATTAGCATTCACGTAGGCGCTCTGGATCTACAGTGTGTGTCCAGCAAATATTCACACTTTCCTTGATGCTACAGCCTTACTACAGTTTGGAAACCTAAAGCACAACCCTATAACAGCACTTCTTCTTCTGGGGCCCGGGCTTTGGGCCCCATAAGGAGCAGTGGGTCCTCATAATGTAGATATTTGTTGGAAAAAATGGGCCTTAAATGGTGAGAAATGCTCACACAAAAAGGTGTTCGCTCAGGGGTGGATTCAGTCGTTTGCAGAGCCACTTGCCTCTAAATCGTATTAATCAGCACCATGTGCTTTTCTGTGATGTTGTTAAATGTGCACATCTCTTTCCTGGTTCTCTTGGGTTTTTTTTTTCTCTCTCTCTCTTTCTGCAGGTGTAGATCCAGACTTCTAGGTTGTTTTTTCTCGTATTCTCTCCTCTCTTTCTAATCCGTCTTTCCCTTTCAACTTGTTTACCTGACCTCCTACTTGCCTTTTTCTTTTTTTTTTCTCAAGTGGAGCATCAACGCAAAAGCCATAATCTAGATAGTAAATCTGTTTTCGTGTTGAGTGCCAAGGAGACGCCTTGGCACTCTGACAACGTTTCCACACTGCAGGAGAGGACTTATTAAAAAAAAAAAAAAAAAAAAAAGGAAAATTTTTGGGGGGTATGAAAACTTTTGCGATCCCCTGTGAAAAAAAAAAAAAAAAAAAAAGCTCATGTTAAGACTCTTTTTAAGTTGTTTACCATCACACAATTACTTCTTTAAAAATTACAAGACTTATTTATCAAAAAAGAAAGATTGTAACACATCTCCACTGTGTCTCTATGAAGCAGAAATGCAAATGCTCAGAGATGACTCGTGTGAACTTTGAACAGTAGCCACTGTAGTCATTAATGCCACTGCAGCCCAGCTGCTACTGTTTGAAGGATGTACTAACATCTAGTAGCGGCTTATGCAGACCGCTGAGGGCAAGCAAAGGATTAGCTAGATTTGGCAGTTGTTTGTTTAGCTGCATGTCCCGACAAACCATTAATAGTTGGACCTCGTGCTCTTGTCAGTGGCAGTAGCACACATGGAGGTAATTTCCTCAAAAACAGATTCCGCACGGAGCGAGGCGTAAGAAGAAGGTCTTTCTCGACGTGGATTAAAGCCGACGTTAAAATCGTACTAAAAATTGTTATGTTTAGAAAGAAAATTCCATAAAATGATTAGTTAGCACGGAAGACATTCAACCTTTTATCGTCGAAGTTTCTTCAAAGATTTTACCGTTACACTGTTACGGTAAAATCCTGGCATCCACAGCTGCCGTTATTTTACCGTAAATTTGACACGCTGCATAAATAGACATTTCTTTTTGTTCTCACTGACACGTTACATCAGATAAAACTTTTCAAGCTTGAAAACAACTTCCAGATGCCTGAAGGTGCGACGTTCATCTGTCCAAACAACTATATGCAAATGTAATCACCACGGGAATGCCATGCCACTATACCGAGCAGGAAGGAGGCAGGTTCTCTGTCCCAGGCAGTGACATGTTTTGGTGGGAAATGTGAAGATCCACCCAGCGACAAAAACAAATTGACCTTTGGAGAAGACTGAATGAAGCTGATAAGAGTTTCATTGTCCACAGTGAGTCCTGTACTGACACGAACTGAAGGGCCACTCAGAGAGGAAGAAGCCATGACTCCAAATGCCTCATTGCAGATGGGTTTTACCAATCCAAAGATCTTATTTTCTGTTTATAAATGCCAAAATAGCAAATGGATGTTGCTGTTTCTTCCTTCTAAATTGATTTTTAGTTTTAAAAAAATCTATATATCTTTCATGTTTCCTTTTTCTAATCATCCGTCAGAAATAAAGTCAATGTCTTAGGAAAAGCTCACTGATAGACCGCGTGTTTTTCTGGCTGGGGCATTTTGCTCCAATATTCGTCTTTGCATGGAAAATATATCAGGTCTGTTTTTTTTTTTTTTTTTTTGCTTTTGCTTTTTAGTAATTTATCGAAGGCTACTTCTCATATAAAAAATTGCTTGAAAAAGAATGCCCTCCATCTAACTCACATGTGGATTCATTCCAGTGAAACCTAAGAATGTAATTAAACATAATGAAGATCTATGCAGAACTGAATAGCCTGTGAGGGCTGAAAAGAGGGACAGGAAGGGCCTAAAACCAGCCAGAGAAGGAGAGGTGTAGATTTAGGAATTGTCTTGTTAGTGTGTGTGTGTGTGTGTGTGTGTGTGTGTGTGTCCACCTCTGCTGCCTGTGGAAAAACCCAATGGCTTAGTGTGGTTTCCTGGGAATACACTTCCTCTCTGCTCCATCTGTTCCACCACACATCACCCAATCAATTGCTAACCTGATACCTATGCCGCTCACCCGGCCAGCCAATTGCAGGAGCCGCCGGTGGTCATGTGATACTCCAGAGACAGTTGGCAGCCCATTTGTAATGTACAGTTAACTGTATAATGGTATTTCTGCTCCACTGGAAACCACTAGATTGTGTGTGTGTGTGTGACTGTGCTTTCCTGTGTTGATCTTACTTTCTTTAAGGGTTTGCTCTGAAAATCCCTCACAGTTCACACTTTGTGTGTCCGTTTAAGTTTTGTTTGCATTTATTGTTTGTTTTTTTTTTTTTTGGTACAGATAAATAATTGTTTTATTGAGCAGTGTCCATCGAAATATTTCCGTACGCCTTCTTTTTTGTGCTCAACAATAATTAAGTGATATCACTTTGTTTGAAAGGGTTTGATAGCCGCGATGCTCTCATGGACATGGTGGCGTCTTCGTGAATGTTTATGACTTTTGTCATGACGTGTCATTCAGTAAATAATGACACGTTTGATGCAACTTTGCGTTAAAAAGTTAAAGATGAAAAACTGCAACGAGTCACCAAAATCAAAACAGCTCAGGTGAAACGTACAGATAAACAGAGAGGAAAAATGGCACAGTCATCTTCCAGATTCCAGTTAAACACTTTCCTAAACCTAGTTTTAATAGTATTGAATTATAAGGTACCGTTTCAGCAGTTCAACCAAATATAAGGGTGAATGAATAGACTTTGTAAAGCCTTGAAAAGTCTACCTGCCAGCTTTCTTTCAAGATTCATTTGAAAATAATTATCACTCACGTGTAAAGAAATGTTCCTAGTTGTAAACCAAAAACATCTTCAGATTTGAACTTACAGTTTCCCTAACATTTCATCAGGATTAATGTTCAAAACGTTGTCATTCATTTCTCTAGGACCATCTGACTCGACATACTGAGCTTTAAAAAACTCTTCTGGAAACGTTTATCTCACGTCTATTGTGGATCTCTGGAACAGGGTATGAGCTGGCGAGGCTAAGCTCAGGTATTATGTCTTAATACCCCATGCTCTCTTCATGGTTACAATTATTTGTTTATGGTGAAAACTTGCCAAAAGAATGGATTTCTTTCATAAACTAACAACTTTGCTTGGAGTTAATGAACGACGGTGTTGAAGCAGACTGCTACGTTTTGGCTGAGCTCGGCATAAAAACAAAGTGTGAACTGAATCTGGATTCACTCGCAGTTTGATCTAAATCCAGATTGGAGTCCAAAACTTTGAGAACCGGTGCTACAAAATAAGATGGCATGAAATATTTGTTCTGGTAATTTCGTCAAGAGCCAGTTGAAATCAAGGAGGTAGAACGTGTGTGTGTGTGTGTGTGTGTGTGTGTGTGTGTGTGTGTGTGACATGGATGTATGTGAGTGTATTGGTCTTCGCAGGTCTGCGTGTGTATGTGCACCGCTGACAGAAAACAGAATAGAGAGCGGCAGGCCAGCCTCGCCGGAGCTGCCAGGATCCGTCACACAAATTCTAACAGCATCATTATTAAAACTGTAGTGAGAGGCCATCCTGATTTGGAGCCAGTTTCAGACCCACCACCCAGCATAAATCTACTCCAGAAATCTCCGCTTCTGTCTGGCCAGCTGGCAGCCGCACAAAAGGGATTGAAAAGAGGAGAAAAATCAATCTGCCTCCTTCTCTACACCCCTCATTCGTGCTTTTCTGCTGGGAGACTAAAGCTCACAATCGTCTCCACAGCCTCGCATTTGGGGCTCCGATCAGTCTCGGTGCGTCTTTAAGCGATGGTCAGACGTCGGGGTCGTTATCGCTGTTCTTAATAACTCACCTGGTAAAATAAAGGTTCGATAAATATGACTCAACAGGCGATTTAATGTATTTTATCACAGCGTTTTGCTGTTGGAGGGACTTGTCCAAATGTTTTGGGAAGGATGGAAATACTGTCATTTGTGTCTTCGCCGTTTTAATGTGAAAACTCAAAATTTTGCTTCTGCAATTCGCTGCTGTTGAACCAGAGGTTCCCAAACTGTGGGGCGCACCCTCTAGGGGGGACGCGGGAAGCCGTATGGATGAAAAACAAAACAAAACATGAACACTGTATGCGCTGGGTTTTTACCTTAGAATGGCCAACTCTCTGTTATTCCTCTGTCAATTTGATACAGTAGAGGCTTCCACACTTTCCATATTTGTGTCCTCTGTCACTTTTATCAGCAGTTAAAACTGTTTAATCCATTGTTAACATGTGGTAACCTGTTTTTCCGAGCCGCCTTTAAACGCAACATGAGCGCTACGGCGCTGGGTTTCCACCTGTGAAGGAGACCTGCTGCTGGGCGGAGCTACGTAGGTTTGTGTTAGAATCACGGCAGCAAACCAGCAAAACACAAAGAACTTTTCACAGTTTTTCCCCAAACTAACCGACTGAGTTGAGTAAAGCTGTTGGATGCAGGTAATGTTAGCTAAAAGATGACTAGCTAATATCAATACAGCATCTTAAGCTTGTAGGCTACTTGTGTTGTTGTCTATGTTCAGCTACGATTCATTTTGCCCCCAAAAAAGTTGATTCCCCCCCTTGTTCGTCTGGACCCGGGGCTGAGTATAACAGGGAGTCTCTAAGAATCCACCCCCTTCGCTCACACACATCGTTCAACCAGACAGCTATTTGTAAGCCATAGGTGGGGCCCAGAAATAGTTTGGAAACCACTGGGAGGGCCCAGGAGAAAAAGTCTGGGAACCACTGTGTTGAACGGTGAATATGAATCCCTGAGCCGAATCCTGACTGCTGATAACCTTGATCTTGTTTTATTGATGCTTGGAGTTCATTTCAGTTCGAGGATTTCTGCTCACCCACAAGACTTGACCACGGGTTCTCACTGGATAATGGTACAAAAATGGAAACATTGTGATCTATTTTTTTTTAAATTAATTATTAGAAGTTTTTTTGGAGATCTTATTACTGTAACCAGACAAAGTCAACGCACACGTGTCTTTCTGACATGCAATCAGTCTCACGAACCAGATTGATGGAGGGATTTTATTTGTCCCCTTCCACTGCTTCACTTTGGTTTTGTGTCAAAGTGAAAACATAGTAAAATTTGTTTTGGGTATAAAGCTAACTTATAAAGCTTTTTGACCAGGTCCTGAGTCCTTTGCCGGCTTAGAATGATGTGAATATTCACTAAACAACACAAGAAAAAAAAAAAAAAAAACTGCACCATTTTACCATTTTTATCTTTTTTTTTGTTGTTGTTGTTGTTCCTATCTAAAATATGAGAAAATACAAAAGTTAAACTTTTAAGGATGTATCCAGCTCAGAAGATGGCCCAAATTATAATATTGGGTTTATGACAATGGGAGTTTTTTCCTTTTTTTTTTTTCAAAATTTCTTGGGGAAAAAAAACAAAGCTATTCATGTAAGAATTTTATATATATTTTTTTAAACAAATCTAGTTAAAATAAAATAACATTAAAATGTGAGCGAGACATCTGTTGGAGCAAATTAATGAAAAAATTTTGAAAAATGGCTAACTTTAGCGTTCGTTTTCCCGGTCGCTGTTCAGCATTCATGCCACGTCTGTCACTCAATCACTGTATCCTTTTCCCACCTTTTAGCATCGCAAATGATTAATATATGATCAACTCTTCTGTTCCTACTTGGGTAGTTGTCAGCCTGTTCACCAAGATATTTCTAGTAGTTAGCTCACAAACTAAATCGGCTCGTTCTTTAAGAGGATATCCATCTTTTAACAAGATGTCAAAATTATTGAAATGAAACCTGCGACCTGCTGCTGCTTTTGCAGCAACAAGTAGAAGCCGGCTGTGGCATGATCACACACCCACACACATTTTTAGACGTGAAAACCAGATTCTCAAACCGATTCTACCGGTTGCAGAGAGAGTACCGTCGTTCCCAGACTTCGCCCCGGTTGGGTTTTGATGAAACTCCGGGGTGTGAGGTATTCACCTGGATACTGCAAGGAACGAGTGGCTTGAAGTCGGTCGTCTCAGTTTGCACATTTTCACAGAGCTCATTTCGCGGTGCTTTCATTTAATTGGCCGAGAACGTTGTCCCTGTCTCCCTTTGTTTCATTTTCTCATCATTCATCCTGCATGTATTTACCAAAGACACAGAGACTAAGTGTCTGGTTTAAGCAAAGTGGCACAAGCTCATTTGCAGCCTCGCCTACAAAAACATCTGGTCTTAACCTGCAGACGAGTGTGCTAAAAACAGCCGGCTTCTATTTTCCTCCCTCATTAATTTATTTGTAGGTGTGCAGATGCATTATCTTCACCTAAATGCTCAAGATAAGGCGGCTCTTTGATTAGGAATCCACAATAAGCTAAATCAGATTACGGTGCTTTTTTAACTTTCTTTTTTTATTTCTCGAATTATTTATTCTTCTCAATCACTCACACAAAACAGGGAAGCTTAAAGTAACACACTGACCTTAACAGTCATGTTTTTGGATTGTTGGGCGGAGGCCAGAGTCCCCGAGGGAATCCTTGCATGTTTGGGGAGAACATGCTACTCCATGTCGAAAGACCCCAGGCTGGGATTTAAACCCGAAACCTTCCTGCTGCAAGGCAACTGTGCTAACCACAGCGCCCTGGATAATTCTAGCATATATCAAAATGAAGCGAGAATGAGAATGAACTGTCATGTGAACATGAATCTAACCAAAATGGAGGGGGCGGGGGGAAGAAAACCCAGAAGCGTTATCTGAGCTGTAACTCGCATTATTAATATGTCTAAAAGAAGTTTGAAAAAAAAAAATAAAATAAATAAAAGGTTCTGTTAGCCAACTCTGTTTTGAATTAATCCAGTTGCGCTTCACTGCGGTCACATCACTGATTAGAGGAGAAAAAAAAAAACTCTGACAACAGGGTTTTGTGTTTTTATTTTCATAAAAACACAAAAACGGGTGCAGCTAAGCTTTTTTTTTTTTCTTTCTTTTTTTTCTTCTTAGACTCACGTGACCCCAGTTCACACGTCTTACAATCCCGTCGGCGCTGCCAACAGACAGTCAGACCAGGCTTGGCACTTATTTCTGCCAGTCGAGTTTCAGGCAGTTGCAGGATGTGTGACGGCGCTCCAAATAAGTCTGCTTCGACATGTCATGATAACCTTCAAAATGGGTCGGATGACACGTCTAGGTGGCAGTTGCCCTACTAACTGCAGGGTTTCCAACTCATTTGAATAGTTGTAAATTTCGTAGCAGGTGCTGGTAGAGCTGCAGCCAACAGAGGCTGTGAGATTTCATACAGTCTTGTGCTTGCGTGACTAACTCAGGCCCTGTACAGACAAACCCTCATCCAGACACACATGTACGGACACAGGCGGGCCTTCTCAACTCTGTGACTGTGTGTGAATTTTTATTAATTGAAAAGGTTTGTACTGGAGGAGTATAAAAATGTCCGTACCCCTAACAGCGACTCGGTTTTCTTGTTAAACTTTTGCAAGCAGCATTTAGTTTCTATCCTCCTCTCATCTGGAACATACGGAGGCCTGTAGGGGACATGGGGGAAAATGTATCTTTTGCGTTCTCTCGCAGTTCATGCAGCCTGACTTAATACTGAAAGTCTTACGGTGGCCACTGTACTTTCTGCTGTAATAAGGTTTTCATAAGGTTTTTCCGTGTATGTTAATATCTCGTTTGTGAGACATCTGGGGTTTCGTATCTGTTTGTTGAGGATAGAAATGCACCACAAACCTGTGTGCAAAATGCAATGGAAACAAACTTCCCGCAAAAAGGAAAGAGAGAAAGAATACAACCAAAATGTTTGGACTATTTCCGAGTTATTATCACGGAGTTATAAAGTCATATGTGACCGTTTTGATTGTCTTTTTTGTGCTGGTAGTCTGAATGGTCAATAAGGGGCCGTTTTCATGTAGTTCCATCTCTATGAATGCAGTAAGCAATGTCTGTTTATTGCGAGGGAAAGCAAAAGAAGAAAAAAAAAATCCCCATGTCCCCTAGGGGGATCCGTAGGAACAAACTTACAGAAAACTGCCTAAACCCCGAGTTCCTTTAAGCTACCCCCCCCCCCCCCACCACCACCTGTTTCCTTTGGTCAACATATTTGATGTGCATTTGCTTGATGACTGCAACTGACAAAATGCTTGTTTCATAATTGGTGACTCGGTGATGGCGGAGGGGGGAGGGGGGGTTATGATGTAAAAGCACTTTCAACTGCGCTGTTGCTGAAATGCGCCGTAAAAAAAGAACCTGCCTAGACTTTGCAGCACCTCGCATGTGCGCCGAGGCGTGTCGGTGCGCAGCGCAGCGCAGCGTCGTCGTGCCGCACAGAGTGTGTGGAGACGCACCTCGGAGAAATGAGGCTGAGGAGGCGACGGCAGGTGATGAATGAGCGGCAAAACCCGAGACGCTCAGACCTCACCTGGAGGCGGAGCCGGCTGCCCCGGGGCCAGGAGCTGTCACTCACCGCGAGAGGAAGCATATTGTTCCCAGGCCCTTTGGCTCAGGTGAGACCGAGAAGATGAGAGCAAAAGAGGAATGCTTAAAGAAACAGTGTAATGTTTTTCTGTTTTTGTTTTTTTAAAACATGGCGTAGTGATATTTGATATTTCAGAGTCATGTTTAGATTTGTGACTTCACATTCGCACTCATCTCTCCGTGTCTCGGTGCTGAAATAATAATAGGTTTGGAATTTGATTTGCTTTCTTTTCATATTTCTCGCAAACGTGTGCACACTGTGGGAGTGTGTGTGTGTGTGTGTCGCCGGTGAGGGAATTCCCAGATCTGTGTTATGGATGTCATTTCAGCTTATACGAGAGGTTACTTGAAGGTCGAATTAGATCAAATTACTCAGCTCTGCGCTGATTCACTGTACATATTACATATCACGTACATCAGTGCAGTACGCTCAGTTTCCTTCGCCATTTTTCTGATTTCTCTTCACTAAATTGAAAAGAATAAAAAATTCTAATTGAAACTTTTATTTTCAAAATGTAAAAAAAACAAACAAAAAAAAGTCATATTGCTACATTAACCAAACAACAGAATCAGATTTCTGTTATTTTGTTTTAGATCCATTAAAACCTTGCAAAAGTTTTTATACCCTGTATACTTTTTTCACGTCTTGGTACCCAACTTCTGCAGATTTATTGAGTTTATTTGATTGACCAACACATAGTGGAGTGAAAACGTGACATTTAAAGGGGGAAACAATCTGAAAAGTGTGGCGCACCTTTGTATACAGCCCACTAAGTTGGATTGGAAGATTTTTTAGCTGCTGAACTTCAATCATCACTGCTGCTTGGATGTGGTATTTAGTTGGATATTATATTTTAAATGTCATTCCTTCATGCTCTGTATGTATTTGGCTCTAACTGCCCATTAAGCGAACCCTGTTTAATACAAATAATGGTCACACTTTGTAGATTTGCAAAACTAAATATTCTTTTTCCCTCCCTTTCATAAACCTGCATTTTTTTTTTTACATTTTTTAAAATCTTGGTCAATCATATAAAATCACAACGAAATACATTGATGTTTGTACTTGTAACATGACAAGATGAGACAAAGTGAACGGGAGTGAAGACTTTCTCAAGCGACTGTTGAACCCCGCTGCGTGTTCACTTTGTGTGAGTTTCAGAAACGATTCTTTTAGGTTTTGATTTTTTTTTTCCTTTCTTCTCCCTCGTTTCATAGCAACAGCTGTCAGAGCGGCGAAACCTGTCCTCTGCACTCCGAGTGTCGGTTGCGCATGTTTATTTCTGCTTCAGTCGTCCAGCCCTGCGGCTGATGATCAAATTCGATCAGCAATTAATAACAGTCAAGGTAAAATTTTATACTGTTGAATTTTTAAAACAAACGCTCCTGTCCAGTCAGTGTCTGCTTTTTTATGTCCGCTACCCATGCACACACACACCTGGCAGCTGCCTACCACAGCGCACACACAATGAATTTCTCTGTCTATCTTTACTGACCGGTGAGTAGCTTCATTGTTAGAGGTGCCTTGCTCCAGGGTAAATGTTTTTCAACTTGGCATTAAGTAACACCAAGAGGTTGCCAGGTCAGTCTCGAAGGTCATGGAGTGGCAAGAGATAGCGAGGGAAATAATAAACACACCTGTTAGATTTTTGTGACATTTACTTTTTTTTTTATTCTGTCGTTTTATTTTTACAAGGCTGTACGGAAATAATAAAAGGGAACCGCAAGAGAGTCAATTTTGTTGTCAGTTTCTGCTATACCTAAATACAGTAACAGATATTTTCAGCTAAAAAACATATATAAGAAATGTTTTTCATTTATTACTTTTAAAAAAAAATACTTTACATCTAAAGCCCAAAAACTGCTTCTGCCAACTTTAGTGGAAACAGGTGTTGACGATGTCTGGCGATGCGGGTTTTTCTTTGCTGTGGAGAAACTTTGACCCGCTTTCCTTTGCAGAAGTGCTTGAATTCAGCCGGATTGGAAGGTTTTTAGAAACAATGCCCAGACATTCTGATCCAGGATTGTCTTCGCTAAGGTTGTCTAGAAAATTGTTTGATGATCGGAAACATTTCAGAAGCAAAAACATAAAGACAATATGTAAAGGATAGCAGTAATCTGCTGTTGAGCGGTCTACAAACTAAAACCATTGGCGCATGTTCTGATAAAAAATAAATAAATACATAAATAAATCACATTCACACATTTTCTGTGTTTGGAAAGGAAATATACAAATTATCTCCTAAATAAAAGCTTTGCTTTTCTAACATAAGTGCTCTTGTGGGTGAGGCGAGAATATTTTGCGTCTTGGGAGAAATCAGTTGACGCTGCGTCTTTCTCCTCTAATCCTGGTTGTCTGTGTCAGTGACATGTTTGATGGATTCCTGCCTTAATGTGTCTTGGTTACATGTACATGGCTGTGATTATACATGAGTAACTTTAGCACTGTCCCTCCTCATACATGCGAGCACACGTATGACAGCTGACTGAGCATAATGGATGAAGTGCTGAATGCTTCTCTCTCCAGGGTCTCGCTAATGGAGGCATTGTGAGGAAACAGACTCTACACATAAACACTTAGCATCTTCCAACAAATAGTAAACTCATGCACAAATGTCCCTCTGATGTAGCCTTTCTTTTTTTTTTCTCTCCTCCCCCTCACAAGACATTCCTCTTCTCCCTCTTGAGGGAACCATTAGTCGGGCAGATCTTTCTACCAACTCCCCATGCTCGCTCACTTGGCCGCTGCTCATGTAGCGCCTCCCCAGTCCAGGCTCTTCTCTCTGGGCCTCTACAGAGCTTGGTTGTGGGAGGCCCAGAAATTGGACTCTGTTTTTTTCCCCCCCTTAAACAGAAGGCCTTTGATGGGGATAGGCCAGGGGAATGAAGCCCTGACCAAAGCAAGAGACCCGATCATTCTCGGCTTTCACAAGGGGACTTCCAGCAGAGGGATCCTGCGGAAAATAGGTTCATACATTGTCCAAGTACATGATCCTGCACCCGGTGATTAATGCCTCGACCGTTTTTACGCCCGTTCTCTGGCAGGTCGGGGGAACTGCTGGCACACGAGGGGTGGGAATAGAATAAAGCGTGCTAGATGTGGCACCAAGAAACGCTCAAAAAGGGTCAAAAAATATTATCCTTCTCGTTCCAAGCAGCGCCGTTCTTTGAAGACTCAAAATGCCTCCCTTTCTAACGTGAAGCGGGGAATACAAAGGCTATTGTTTCCTTGTGTTTATGAGTGTGTGAGCTACCCTGTAAAGTTGTTAAGACTTGACAGTCCTGGCAGATCTTCCTGTTCTCACTGGATGAACTCTGTGTGACTCCGTGTAGCGCCGATCGGGTAGCAGACAAACTCACACAAGTATCAGCTGGCTAACAAACAGGTATAGGCCAGGAAGTAGATTGCTGGGATGACAGAAAATCTCATAAGTAAGGAAATGAGACAGCGGCTCGGTGTGCGGGGAGGTGTGTTTAGCACAGACCATCATTGTATGTGACCCTACAAGTTCTCTGTCACAATGAGGTACTTTTGTCTGAGTTTGACAGGTGCAGCCATACCAGTTTTTGATCCCATTAAACCATTGTGCACGGCTCATTTCTTGCATTCATTGTGTCAAAAACAGTGACAAGAGAAAATTAGATGAATTAATCCATTCAGACTTAACATTCCGTGTGACTTTTTGTCTGACACGTTTCCGCTGAGAAACTTTGATTTGTCCGCTTGTAAAGACAGTAGACATGTTTAAGAAAAACTTCCTTCTCAATTTGAAATTTTGATTTACAGATATATTGCTAACACCAGCTATCATTACACATGTTTTACAAATACCTCTGGCCCAGTGATTATGTGTCTAGTTGTGTATTTTCCACAAACAGAGCTACTGACAGAAATGCTGTTCCCGTTGCGTCTGTATGTTCTTTGTATTTCTCCATCATAGAGAGCGCTCTTTTCTCAGTCTGTTTAGTTGTTTCTCTGTGCTGGACATAGTAGTTTACGCAGCTATTGCTCCTAATTTTGTGTTTCTTTCCCATAGACGATACCTCTGGCTCTGTGCTTTTGACTTTCCTGGATGAAACCATCAAAAAAGCTTGGACGTAAAATGATGCATTTTTTTTCAAACAGAGATTTTGCTGATGAAAAAATGTTCAGAGACAACCTCAATAAAATAATTTGGTTTGCAAACATGCTTGTAAACTCTGTCAGTGCAGATATTTGATGACTGCGTGTATTGGCAGCTTTGACCTTTAAAATGATTTGATTTGGTACATAAAAAATGTAATTCCTTATAAAACCTGTAGAATCTGAGAGATTTTTTTTTTGCTAAATACCTGCTTTGCTTGAAAATGTGTCATATTTTGCATCATGTAGACAACACTTAATTGGATCCCTTGTACTGCTAGTGTCCTAAATGTAAGATCTTAAAAATATGATGGTTATAAAGTTCAATATCATGACAATGTTTCTTATAAAACCACCAATATTCTAAACATGAAAATTGAAGTTATTCTGCGTATTAACCACCAATCCTTCATTTAGTGAATCATACGAGATGAAATTAATCATCTTTTTTCATACAGTCTCCACAAACCTCCAGCCAAATAATTTACTATGTCATGCACCAAAGTGCATGTTTGACATTCAATGTAGAAACACAAGATGTAAACGTCACCTTGTGCAGGTGTTTGGGCCGTTTCTGCTGCAAATATTCATGGAGTAAAAACCAAAGCGTGAGGGTCAGATTTTCTATCACCTGGTTTACCCTCTCGGTTCAAGCAGAAGAACATTTTTACTTCAAAGTCTCCCAAAGCCGCTTTTAAAGTATCTGCTTCTTGTCTTGGGAACAAGCTGCCTCTTGATCTGAAGTCTGCTGGTTGCTTTTAAAACCAAAATTAAAGCCTGCATCTTTTGGTTTGAACTGCTCATGTACTGTAATTTATGGCACAATTTGCTACATCTGCTTCCAGATTATGACGCTTTCAGGTCATACTGCACTGTGGGGGTGGATTGCAAATCGGATGAGGGCTTTGTTGAATAAGAATCAATATTTATTACTCGCTTGTGTTTTACTAATAATGTCATAGCTTTGCATTGTTGCCTTCATATATTAATCTTTTAGAATCTTTTACCTTTGAATAACTTTGAAACTTGCAGTTTTGCTCCTTTCCCATCACTGTCTATATTATTGACAAGACAGATAGTGCAGAAGCTAAGATTCGCCTTTTCCGTTTCGTAACTCTCTGAACTTTTTCCGTGTGTTTAATCTTTTACTTATCCACTTTACCTTCAAAAATCCACCAGTGTATGCAACACACATCTGCACTCTCACACACACGAAAATTAAAACAAGCAAGATTCTGACAAGTTCACTCACCCCAAGAGACCGATCAGCATTCCCAGTTATCTCCTGATAAAACGCCCTGAAGTGATGAACAGCTTATTATGAGAGCATTTTCCACATTCCAGTTTTGTCACTTAAAACCTGTTGTTTACAACGTAGCTGTGTGAGAGCTGACCCATTTAGCTACTGCAGGCTAAATGTGTGCGAGTCCATCTCATGGAACATGTTGAAAACTCACTTGATGTGTGTATTTCTTGGTTATAAGGTGCAGCATCCCATTGACAGGTTGAAATTGATTTTAATGTGCTCTGACTAATTAATGTTGTCTTTATCAGTCAGGATCCAGAGCGACAAGGCTAAGTGTAGATGATAAATTGGGACACATGCACTCCTGTAGTTTTTAAAAAAAAAATATTTAAACAGTGTGATAGAAATGATCTTAAGTAACTCAAATTGTTAACATGTGCGTTCGGCATGTTCGACACCGAGTTACTGTCTTTGGCTGAAAATGTAACAAAAGAGTAAAATCTGAGTTCCGAAATGCCTTAACTAATACCGAAAACTATTAACATCTTTGTAATATTTCAATTCTACATTTACAAATTGATCCATTGTGACAACAACAAAAACAAACACACTTCTCTGAGTGATTTTGTGTAACTTTGATGCTTTCCAGTTACTACAAGCTGTTCTTTGGAAGCGCAAAAGAAAGCAAAACATGAAGAAAAAAAAAAATCATCCCATTTTTGAGGGCTGTGATCAAAAACGCTGTAACATCTACGCTTCACCGGCAGCTGGCAATAACACCGATACCTATTCCATCAAAACATGAAAAACAAGCCTAAACAAGACTAACTAGAGCCGGGCTGAAATATAAACTTACAAAAGCAATTGCAACAAGTCTTAGACAGCTTTTCATATTTCTTTCAGTTGTTTACCTTTTTATCTTTTGTTTGAAATTTAATGGAGACAAATGGAACAAAGTGGATTTAAGCTTATTATGATTTCTAGTATACATATCCAATTCACACAGACACACTAAAAACTAAAATATCTCTCAGTTTCTATCACCATTGTTACATGTAGAGTGTAACCAGATCGGAGAAGTCTCTTTTTTAAAAATATTTGAGTTATTGTGGAAAGTAGGCTCTTTTTTTTTTTTTTTAGTTCTGGACCCGCTCTGCAAATTTGTGTTTGCTTTTTGTTGAATTAAATCCACTAATTAGGAAAGAGCATGAAATTTTCCCTTTTAAATGACACGATGCGCTATTTTTTTGTGTGTGTTTTAGGAAAGCAGACTGACTCAGAGGCAGCAGGGGAATTTGAAGCTGGAAGTAAGAAACAAAAGCATACAGAACAGCAGAATATCTGTTCCAGAAGTAAGGAAATATAGGGTTTCAGAGTCAAATTCGCATTTTCCACGACACTGCGCTTCAGTTCAAGACCTTTTAACCTGGCCTTAAGGAAGTGAGCCGCACCTGTTTCCAAGCTGGGAAGAAGCAGGGAGGTCTAGTCTCTTCAAGTCTGCACATCGGCGCTCCCTTGTTTGTCATATGTGTGTTCCAGCAATTTCAATAACAGGAACGTCTCTGAAAACGGCTCCGCAGAATCTTGACCTGCTCGTTGTGAAAACCATCGAAGCCGTATCACTGTTCCCCAGTGATGTAGGTTATATTTAATTTCAGTAGAATCAGCAAACACATAAATTATTAATACAACATACTGTTACTCCTGGACAAAAACCTCATTTTACCAATGAAACCACAGACATGACTGAAGGGTGATCGATACTTCTGATTTTTCACACAAAAAATAAAGATACTGTGTAGTTACCCGGCATGTAAACATTAAAGAAGGTTACGTAACTTTCAATAAACGGACAGATAAAGAGAAACCAAACAGTGTCACATACATAAAAAAAACGGAGTTTCTTGAAAATATATAAATCTTACATTGACTTGGCTTGACAACAGGATCAAAAGTAGCGACTATCATAAGCTCTTAATGTGTAATGTCAACTCTCTGCCATAGAAAACCTGAATAACAATCATCTGTCATCAGTCCAGAAAAAAAGATTTTACCATCGTCGTCGAGGATCTGGTCAATGCCAGCGTATTCAGCAGCAGTTTGTTCTTCTGGTCATTTTACTTAGGTGATCAACGTCTAAAGACTAGATTACTACAGGTTCCACCTAATTTCTGCTGTAGTCGTCAGTTTCAGTCTTTCCTTTACAACTAAGCGTAGATGTGTCGGAGGGGCATCCTGCTCATTTTGTTGTGTCACATGTTAGCGTCTCATTTCCGCAGTAGAACGGAGGGGATGCGCGGTGCGGAGCAGAGATTGACTCAACAACAGGGACATCCAAGAGGTTTACAACTTTGCTGTTCTAGACGCAGAAACTTTACTGACCTTTTGATCATTTGGTGTTTCAGCTTTTCCTGTTCATCTGCTTCATAGACAAAATATCAACAAACACTTTGTCTGCCTGGTCAGCTAAAAAGAGGCTCTCTTTGTTTTGATGGGGGTTTTTTGGCAGTAGTGGCATTTATTTATTTATAGCTTGACAGGAAGAAGGGGAGGAAATGCAGTAAATAACCCAGTGCCGGGTCCTCAGCTGCGTTGAGGATTGCAGCATCTGTATTTGGTGCACTTGGCTCTACCCCTAACCCACCTGGTGCTCATGAAAGAGCCTCCTCTGCAGGGTTACGTTACATCTTAGCTTGGATTTAAGCTTCTAGCGGCGACTCACTGTTTTACTGTCTGGCACAAATGTTCAAGTGAGCTGCAGCAGGATGCTAAATATTTCAGAGGTGTTATGGAAGTGAAGGGTGACAACATCTCAGTAGGGATGCTTGGCCTCATGGTGTGCAAACATCTTTCTGCAGAATCAATATCTACAGGCCTACAAACTTTATGAGGCCTTCAGGTTAGAATAGTGTGCAGAGAGCTCGATCCAATCAGGTTTCATGGCTCAACAGGCTGCATGAGCCTTAAACACCAAGAGGGATGGAAAGTGTCGGGTGCAGTGTGGTAAGGCACCACCAGGCTCTGTATGAGTGGAGACGTGATCACTGGACAGAGAGTGTTATACCTCTCTGTCCAGTGATCCAATAGACCTGGGTTGCCAAGAGAACAGTAATAACCTGCACTCTAGCTCACATAAAGTTTGGTTTACAGAGGGTCATGGTGTGGGACTGTTTTTTGGGAGTATAGTGCCTTGATTGCAGTGAAAGGAACTCATGTTATCATGACACAAACATTTCAGACAATCTTCTGTTCCCAAGTCTTTGGGAAAAGTTGAGGAATGGTCCCTTCCTGTTCTACAGTAACTGTTACCAGCGAACAAAGCAAGGGTCACGAACACACGGATGGGTCCGTTTGGTGTGGTAGATCTGACAGAACATCTTTGGGATGAATCAGCGCAGAGACTCCAAACCAGGCGTTCTTGGCCAATGTCGGTGTATGAGCTCAGAAAGTGTGCTTCATCTGGAAGAATGGTCAGATATCCCCATAATCACCTCCCTGAACCTTGTGCAAAGCCTTCTTGGAAGAGCTGAAGGTGTTAAAGCTGCACAGTGTGAGCACCAAGGACTCCCATAAGTAAATTATCCTGAAAGTAATACTGCTATAACTTTTGACTGACAGGGGAGCCTGTCCACTGAGGAGCTGCTCTTCCTGTAACCTTTTCGGTTTCCTTTTGTTCGCTAAAATTTTTGCCTCTCTCTTCACGTTGTCCCTCACCTCTTGTGTTCGTAATCACCTGGGTCTCAAAAGGAACGCTGTCCTTCAATACCTGGGGCTGAATTACGACGAAGATGCAGTGGGATGTCACAAGCTTCCCCAACTGGAAAACGTTTGTCATTTTAACTTTCACGACTAATGAGATGGTCGAGAACCGGACGATATTTGGGTGAAGTTAGAATTGACCTTAACTAACCGACCTAAGTCTTTTAATCTTTTGGATATAGACTTAAACTTACATCTAAACTCTCCAGGATGACTGCAAATCTGAAATAATCTGGATGTATTTACATGGAATTGAAGTTGGGTGTACCAAAAGCTATCAGGAACAAAAATTTAATGAGAGTCTACAAGACAGAGTGTTCCCTCCATGGCTTGGCTTTGCCTTGCGTGAAAACCTACTCAGCCCCGGCTTAGCTCAGAGTTAATAGTGTGAACGTGCTCCGCGCCGCTCTCCTCCGTCAACATACTAGCCGACACATACTTTAGCAACATTGTGGCCTTTTGTGTGCTACATTTTATCACTCGTGTTCAGTAAACACGTTTTTCGAAAATGCGCCACGTAAACAGATATGGTGTAGGTGCACGGGCGATCGCTTCCAGCACCATCTGTGCCTCTTCCCTCTCAGTTTTCAGAGTGCTGGCGTGAAAAAGGTGAGCTAAGAGGTGACAGAGAGGCAAAACACTGCAAAGGGGTGAGAAAGTGAGGCCCTCGGTGGAAGCCGGTGTTCCTGTGCCCTGGGGCGGCGTGTTTGCGTGAGTGTGAGTGCGTGTCTATGCGTGTGTGTTTGTAGGTGTGGATGCCCAGGGCAGGAGTATTAGTAACAGGATATGGCTGCAGCAGAAAGCTGGAAACTTGTACCTCCTTATCTAGAGGGCAAGTGAGTCTGTGTGTGCTGCTTTTTTTTTTTTGCCTCATTCATCCCTGATCCTGATGATAACATTCACCTTGTGTGTGTGTGAGACGGAGAAAGTCTCAGCTTTCTGTAAATTCCCCCCTGATATAACTTTTGAAACACAGGCAGACCTCGACAAGGATTTGAAGTCTTATTTGAGCTGTTTTGATTGGGAAAATTGTATGAAATACGAAATGTAGACTTTAATAGAACGCAGTCAGTTTGCTGGAGAGTGATTTCATTATTTGAAAAACAAATCAGGTGTTAAGGTTGGATATAGAATACGTGTATCTGTTGTAGAGCTATCGGTTTCTTCTAGGGTTGAATGATGATAGTAAAATTTTGCCTTCTGTTGCTGTTATGATTTGCAACGATGCAAACAAAGAAATTATGTATTTTAGGCAGGAAGAGGTTTGATTACTACAATCAGTTGGAATGTATGTAGGATTGAATTGATCTTATATTTTTTTATTTGTATAGTGCCTCGGAACAACACTGTTATATATATATATATATATATATATTTTTTTTTACAATTGAACCAAATTGAATTGAATCAGTGGATAAATGCTGCGGTGGTCAGATGAATTTTGAATTTTCACCACAGGACTTCATAAAATGACTAAATAGCAGTCTTTAAAAGCAGCTAAAAACCCTGCTATTGCTGCATTATGAACATCCAGTTCACTGACATAAAAAGGGACCATGAGGACATTCAAACAAACATGTTATTGTAAATAAACTCAGCACAAAAAAAGTGAATTTTAACTTGGTATCTTGAATTTAGTTTGCAAAATTGTGAGTGGGTGACCTTTAACACATGATGACATGGACAGGATGTGATCTGATGTAGGTTTTATCTGAATAATGTAACTCAGCCGGAACAGAACAAGATGGAGGTGAGATGAAGCCATGGCTGAATGGACGATACAGATATCGCAAGAAAAAAAAACAACTAAAAAGCTATTTATGAGATATTTGAGAAATTAAAGTAGCAAACAGTTCCGTGTCTATAAACCTGGTGTGCGTGTGTGTTTGCTGCAGCCCATTCTTGTATTCTTCCATATTTGGAGAGAAAAAAAAAGATGTTTAAAGATTTGTTGTTGGCTCTGGTCTGTATATATGATCATACCTACTCATCTCCACTTCCTCTTATTCTCCCCTGTGTTTTTCAGGAGTTTTAGGTTCTGTCTGTTTTTCTCTGTCTTCCTGAAAAGGAAAGACGATCCCTGTTCTGTTTTGCTCTTCACAGTACTGGGGCACATTGGGCTGGTGCAGGACTCCGGGAAAAATAAAATGAGGGCACATTGAGAAAGATAAAAATCTGGTATGTGTAAAGTCAGAGAGTTAATTACTGTATAATGTGTCATGAGTCAGGAAAAGCCAGATTTGTATGTTGTTGTTGTTTTTTTTGTTGTTTTTTTTTGCTGCATTAGATAAAATTGCCAATCATTCTTTTTGCCTTTCCTGATGAGGTTTCTATTGATCGTTATATAGTCCTTTACTGAACTGATTAACCAAAGCTGTTTGACCATTTCACATTAAAGTACAAATGTTATCCTGATGAAACTGCTGTATTTACCCATACAGTCTGCTTTGTATGCCACTCACTGTTGATAGCATTCATGTTCCCTCCCGTACTAATGTAAAGAACGCCTTTGTTATTTTTGACCAGCCCATGTCCTTTGAAATAATACAAGTAACGAGTCAGAGAAATCAGCCTTTATATCCTCACCTGCACTACAATGGATCATCTCAGTGGACTGTGAGGTTTAAATGCATCTTAAAGAAGAGCTAAAGGGAAAAAAGGGCAAAGCCGTCAAATCAGTGAACCAGAGAAAATCACAACAGCGGAAACCAAGGCCTCCTGAAACGCATCAGCATGTGAGAATTTATAGAAAGTGCATGTTAGCATTGACAGGACAGACAAACCTCTTTAAAGGCAGTTTTAGACCAGCTTTGTTTAGTCCGCTTTAATTGAACTCTAGTCCGTTTCCCTAGAAAGTCCGGTTCATTTGGGAAGGAGTAAATGCTCAATCAAACTGTGATGTGGACTAAAGAAGCTCCAGTCGGTCTAAAAAACTCGGTTTTGGTTCGATTAAAGTGAACTCTAGCGCAGATTGAACACACGTGTGGATGCCAAGTAGACCAGAGACAGCTCCAAAAGCAGGAAGTGGACTATAGCACAGGGTATTCTGGGTAAATGCAACCAAAGCACAATAAAGATTCCAATGCTAGAGGGAGAAACAGCTCGCGACCTTTTAGCAAAGACGAAAGAGAAATCCGACAACCGATAAAATCTGACGCCTCTCCATTTTTTTGTTTACATTTCATCAAGAAGGAAGTTGAGCTCATGTTGTCTTCAGAGGTTTCTGTGTTGTTTCCTTCAGTGTTTCTCGGTGTGGCACCCATCGGCTTTTCAATTAGTTTGGTTCGTTTGACACAGTGCGGCGTGAAAACAAGGGTTTCTACTGCGAGTAAACTAGATCAATAAACCTAAACTTTATGTCAATTCTATCTATAAATTGCTTGTATTTTGCAAAGAAAATGTGCAGGTAGAACACCAAAACAGGCTTTAGCCCACAGAGTCCATTATCCAGGTGTGGATAAAACACTCAAAGAGAAAGAGACATCCTTTATGGGAAAACATCTTCTCTATATTATGTGTTCTGTACGTCCAAAGCTAGTCAACTACAACTTTTAGCAAGTGGGCTCTGACTTTACAGGCCAGTCTCCCCGCATCCATTAATTTTCCTGCCTTTTTTTTTTCCCACTCCAGTTATTCATCCCTGCCTAAAGTCCTGCCAATGTATCGATCATTGCAAGTCCTCCGCTCTCTCCGTCTTTACTTTCCACCCTCTGCCCTTCTCTCATCGGCAGCGGGTGCTACCCGATACGGGAGTCGGGTCGTCCGACGGCTGTGTGAGACGGAGTCGTGAGTCATGCTCCTATTCTGAAGGCTTCCCTCTCGCAAACCGACTGCCATATTGGGTTACTGAACAAACAAATTTTGTGCCGGCAGAAAATCCATTAGTTATATCGATAAACACGGACACACGCATGAGTGCCTACAGAGGAGCAGAATGAAACGTGAGACGAAGACAGACATGCCCTTAAAAAACAAGCCGGCTGACAAACACCGAGCCACAAAAAGAAAAGCTAGCAAACATTCTCCCATTCAGATATAATTGCACCAGCTCCGTAGACAAACATTCCTGAGAATTCAAAGAAACTGTTTTGTTTTGATTGCCAACAGTGAGGTTTATTATTATTAATATATATTTTTTTAATTCTCTGTGTGGGTGTAGCCTAACGAACGTTAAGTGTACACAGATACACTTCGGCACACAAACACACTTGTAAGATGTTTTGGTAAATTAAGAAAGTGTGACAAAAGCTCCACCCAAAGCAGCATCCCCACAGTTTTATGGACAATATGAGCACAAAGGGCGGATCACGCTCAAGGTTGGCATTTTCCATTTCATTAGAATTATTCCAGAATTATTTCTGTTTGCTTTCTCTCTCCCCTCCCGCACCTTTCGCTTCTTTTTCCCCGTCTTTTTTTTTTTTTTTTTTTCATCTCCGGCGGTTTCGGAGTCTTGCCTGGAAACACTGAGCTTGTACATCAAAAGGAAATGACGGCTGAATTTGAGAGCTGCTACATAAATTCCACTATTAAAACACATGTGGACTGTATGCATCCTGGCTGGCTGTGGACAAACATAAACACCGATACACAGACTTATTGTGCGCAGCATGGATGTTTCCATGCGGTTAACACAGCTGAGGCAGGCTGCCGTAAAAAGTTTAACCCGTTAGGTTAACAAGAAGGAGAGGTTTTTCCCAGCGTGCGCTGGTGAATAGGTGGGGAAATATTAAAGAAAGTTATTAGTCTAAAGGAAATTTCAAGATTTACATGGAGACACGCCAAATGTTGCAGAGGTATTCCTAACCTTGAAACTTTCTTTCCCCATTTTGTCACTCTATAACCGATTTCAGTTAATTTTATTGGGATTTTAAGTGGTAGACCAACGTAAAGCAAGCATGGAAATGTCATATGTTGTCTTAAAACTCCATAAATGAAATATCTGCAAAGTAGAGTTTTGTGAGATGTTTTTTGAACCCAACTCTGCAACTTTCTCACCAATCGTAATGATGATACGCATTCTCTAACTCCCCACAAAAGAACAAAAATTACACTGAGATGAACTTGCCACTAATGTGGTGTCTTCTTAAGGCAGTTGTGCTGCTCTGGGTTTTATTTAGGGGTATCAGAGTCAAACTTTATGGTCTTTTTTTAATGATTTGAATGTCTCATGTTGTTCAGAAGTTCAAACCTTATTTTTAAGAGCAAAAGCATCAGATGACGGACACTTTGTCATACGACGCATCTGCATCGTTTCAGTTTGACAAATATTTTTGCTCCCTTAACGGGCGACAGGAGCTTTCTGCTGTCGCCCAAGCGAAGCCTCTCCCTCTCTCTTTGCTACCAGTGGTTGCAATCACTGAGAGTTAACACCTCATCACAAGCATTCTGTAGGACATATTAGCGCAGGCATCTTTGACCTATCTGATTTCAAGCCTCACACACACACTTATGGGTACGCACACACGCACTCACTGAAACCCAATACAATTCTTCTCCCACCCTAACACAATTTTTACAGAAGGCCTCTCAACAAGCAGCGCCTGAGTACAAAAATATCATTTGGGACGATGGAATCCCATTGGTCGGGGGTGCGGACACGTGACCGGCGCCGGCCAATCGAGAGGTCGGGGGACAATGAGGATCGAGTTACCTGGATCTTTGCTGCTCCGTGTGATTTGTGTGTGGTATTTATATCAGCAGCAAAAGTGTTCGTGTAATGAGGTCAGGACTTTGGGTAAACACTTGTGTTTGCAGGATCAGGAGTGCACAGGTGTAAATCAACGGGACACGAGCAGAAAGATCCAAATCGTTTATTTAATCTGAATCGTTAAGTCGCTTTTTTGCGCTTTTATCCACAAAAGCGCCACTCCTTTAGCAAGCAGATGCAACTCAATCCTATGAAATTTCAACATTGTAATTGTGGTACGTGTATATATATTAATATGTATATATATATGTGTGTGTGTGTGTATATATATAGAGCTATTTTAATCAACCTTTATTTTGCCAAGATAAATTGCCATATGGATTTAAAATCTCTTTCAAGGAAGTCCTGGCCAAGAGACAGCAACTAACACTCACACACACACACAGAATGTCAAGCTATAAAAAACAGGTCCATGTCTTTAAATTGGCTTCAAGAACTATTAGTTTGGGTTTAAAAGCACTGAACGAGATTAATTCAGTCAATCTAAACATTTCTTGTAACAAGTACCAAGAGGAGGGAACAGAGTGAATGAAAGTCTTCTTACCCAACTCAGTTTGCGCAAAAGGGACAGAAAAAACCAGCAAATGGTGTGGGGATATATATGCATATTTATACAGAACTACTCCCAAGGCAGTTCAATTATATATTCTAATTGGGGATGTGAAGTTAATTATTGGAAATTGATGTTTGAGACAAAAAAGGACCTACACAAGATTCACTACAGCCCTCATGTTTCCAAATTTGTGCTGATCTTTCTCAAGCTGCACTGCGACTCCCAAGGGAATGGTTTTGTCTTTTCTTTGTTTTTTGTTTTTTTGCTTTTAAACAGTTTAAATCCTGACTCACAGTAACACATAATCGTTATGCAGTGCAGCAGTTGCACAGTCTGATCATTTAAATCAGGCATCTAGGCCAGTAGCAAAGTGTTATTCTTACGTATTGTCTACGCAGGCCCCGCATTCCTTGGTGGTACAGCCCGACCCTATCGAATCGAGAAACATCCATCGGTTAGGCGTCATGGCTGAGAAATTAATTAGTGTGTGCTTTCATGTGCTGTCAAAGGTTGCTCAGCATTTCCCGTAGGGACTCGGTGTTTGCAAGTCAGGCTTTTTTGAATATCTGTGATTGGCCAGAAAACTGCAATCGGTGCCACGCCTCCGTTCTTTTATTAATAGCAGTCACTGTGTAGAACAGCTGATTGGTGTAATCAATGCAACAGGCACAAATACAAAACATTATATTTTTAAGAGTTATTGAGGAAGTGTCTGAACATGTTTTGACTGTGTCTACACATTCAAGAGGACATTCTTAAGAAAAAACAACTTGGAAATGTTTTTTATTCATCTTTATTTGTCTTGAACTGTATTTGTATTTCTTTTCGTACAAATATGAAAACGTATACAAATGTTTTATTCATTTCTCTCCACCTTTCAAACTTTATATGTTGTACATTTCTTTCTCTCGCTAACTACCTTGTATTTGTTTCCTGACCAAGCTCAGTCTTATGCAGTTAGTGGGATCGTTTTCCCTCCGACAGCCAAGCCAGGTCAAAAGAGTTTTGTTGGGTGACGACTGGACTTTGGCTGCATGTCAGAGGGAGGACATGAAGTACTTGGCGTATTTTATATGCAGGACTTCTGTAAAGGCTGTATCTAGTCACATCGTTTGGCCGTTTCTTGGTCTCCGAAGACGCGCGCTCAGTGGGATCACATGAATGGCGTTGCAGGCGCCCAGTCTGAGTGAAAGGCGGCGCGCGCGACCTGCGCCGAGTTACAAAACTTCAGAAGTCACATTTCAGATTAGTTATAGTCCATGACGTGTTTCACTTAATGAATTCAGTTGCTGGAATAAATGAACTTTTCAGTAATATTCAAACGTTTCTGAATTGTCGACGATGAAAAGAAAAATGTATTTCTGGATGGGGTACGAGTCTGATATGACAGAGAGGCCCAGAAAGGCAAATATGAGAAAATATGCCACATTTGTAAAGAATATGAAAATTTCGCTTATTAATGTGGAAACAGCAGCAAATTGGACACTCATCACACTCGCCCAGTCAGAGTAGTGCTTTAAAAGTTCAAAAGTGCTAGAACTGGAAGATGCTACCAGATAAAACAATAAGTCCACAACGTCCTCTTGTATTCAAATAATCAAATTGAATTTTTGATGGTTTTTCCTGTCATTTTCTCAGTACTGAAGCCTGCTCTACTGGAACTGTTGTAGTCAGTTACAAATTTGGCTGGTCAGAGGATAAAAGGGTTAAAAAAAAGAAAAAAAAGAAGTAGGAACAGACAGAATAGGTGGGAGGATTTCACGTGGGGCCACGCAGAACCCGACAGCCAGACTTGGAGACGAGGCAGCGGACGGATGAGAGGCTCTCGCTGGGGACGCTGATCTCAGACTCAGCCTCTTAACTCAGCATGACCAAATGCAAACTCTCAGACGATCCCCGAAGACGCACTCAAAACGCCGACCGCACGGCTCGGGGTTCAGAGGTTTCTCCTCGGACTCCTTAAAAATCCGCAGATGACAATTACAGAAGATTTGATTAACAGAACGAGCTGCGTGGCTATTGGGAGGTGGGGGAGGCTTTTTTTTTTTTTTTTTAAACGGAGGGTCAGTGTATCACGTTTCACGAGCTGTCATTTATACTGCCATGAGAGAGACGGGGGAGTCCTTTTACTGGACTAAAGCAGACATCAAACGAAGGAAAGAAAAAGAGGGAGAGAGAGAGAATGAAAAGAGGAGAGAAAGAAAGACTTATTTGAATGAATGAGCAGACAGAATCAATTTAACAAGAGATGTGGGAACATTCTCCCACTCATCTAAGGTTTGGTTTCATTTTGGCAGTTCAGTGTGAGCAGCCATTACTTTTCCAAGGCCGTCACTTTGTACAATTGTTACTATGCGAGAAAGAGAAAACCCTAAAACCAGCCACGCTTGCATATGGATACTGTCATGAAATCGGTGCGACCATGAAACTGCCAGACAAACGGTCTGGAAATGAAGCTCGGGTTTTTTTTTTTTTTTTTTTTTTTTTTTTGAATTTAACGTTTCGATCGACGACAAAAACAGAAAAGAGATTTTTCAGAATAAGAGGCGCAAGCAATAGTCGTTCAGAAGGCAAACGGCAGCTTTCAGCATTTTTAAACAGATGCATAGTCCTGTATTTACTGTCGTCCAGGTATCAGAAGTGCGTAACTCACTTTTTCCAACAGATTCTTATACCTGAGCGCAGGCACCATGGAGCTCCTCCAGAGATGCCGTGTGCCTTTTTGCTGCTTGTCCTAGTTGATTTCCTTCCTGGCTGGCAAATCAGATGATTTGAACTGTGATATTTGATTATGCAAAACTGCTGTTTTATAAATAACACAACTCTGCTTTAAACCTCTGAGGCATTTTCAGAATAGCTGGATTTAAACAACACACAGGTGGACTCTGTGGATTTAGGTGACTTCTGAAGGCACAGGGAGGAGTTAGATTCACGACATTTTTCAGATTTTTATTCGTGAAGCATTTTTGAAAACCATTTCCCATTTTCTTTCCACTTCTGAAACATGCGCTGCTCTGTGTTGGTCTGCTGCACAAAATTGTGAGAAAACATGTTAAAGTTGTGGTTTTAATATGGCAACATGTGAAAGTTGGAGGGATAACAATGTTTGCTAGTAGAAAAACAAACTAGAAAAAGAAGCAGGTGAGAATTTAACTACTAAAGGAAACAGATCGTCTGACAAACCGAGTTCTGTCTTTTCATTTTGCCATTTTCTGAGATGGCTTAGCAGCCGAAGTGGATTCAGTTTCTGAAGCAGATACGCTTTACGGCTGCAAACACAAAGGTTGAACCTAAAGTTACCTCCCAGAGCCACTAATCCCGCAGGTCCCAGTTCGTATGTCTTGCAAACCTAAACAGCCCTCTTTAATAGGCGATATCTGCCCCCCAATTTAAGTCAAATAAATTAAGACTTTATGTCGCCGTCTGCTTGGACGAGAGGACTTTGATGGGCCTCTAAAAAAGAAAGCAAGCAAGTAGAGAGAAAGAGATAGATAGATAGAAGGCCTAGTTATTTTTTCAGTCATGTCAACCTTCAAGTGGCTGGTGGACTGAGTGTTATCAGCCTAAACAAATCACCAAACCACTGCCCTAATGCAGTTGGAGGGAACGGTGGATTTATTTTTCTTGCTGGGATATAAATGGTTTTGTAATAAAATTCCTGTGCAGGCTTTTGGGCTTAATGGCTACCTCTTGACAAGTGTAAATGAATGAGCAGCAAGGGAACATGAAAGTGGAGGAGGGGGAATAAGGGAGTAAGAGAGAGTGAGAGAGGGTAGTAGTGGTTGAGAGAAACAAGGTTTGAGTTGAAACATGCTGTTCTCGCCTCTGACACACACATCCAGCAGGCTGCAAGTAATTTCACACTGCAAGGCATTCCCTTCCTCCTACAGTGAGATATTTTCATTAATCTTATCCAGCTAATGCACTCAGCTCTGAGTGAGCGAGTGCGCGTCCGCATGCGCGCCGAAGCGGGCTGTTGTTAGTGTGTTGTGGTCTGGCACCGGCGGCCAATGGAAATGTGCTGAGCCGGAGTCCTGAGCAACTGCAGCTGTCGAACAAAACGCTCCCACACAGACGGCCGTACGCTTGTTTGTCTACACTTCTTTCTCCTTTTTTTTTTTGCTTCCCAGCTCACATGTAAAAATAAAAGCAAGCACTACGTTTTTTTTTTTTTTTTTCCCTTCTTCTTCTTCTTCTTCTTGGTGCTTTGCTTTCACAGGTGCCTTTTGTGTGGAATAAAGTGCAGGAGTGCCTGCGTGTGTGGAGGTGAGGTTAACTGTAGCCGTTCCCCGGTGAGTTTGATTGAAATCAGATCCTTTCCATCGGGCCGTGTTTACTTGACCTTGGCTCAAATGAACTAATTCGGATCTATTCTCAGTGATGGATTAGTCCTGACCAAACAAGCTGACCTGGAACTGTACAGACGCCCTCACATCCGGGAAGCGAAGGCGGTTTTCATGGTCGTTCTCTGATTTAAGCGATTTTGTTGGGTTTTAAAGTTTTAAGGAGGTCTGAAACAAACTTCAACTATAGGCTTTTACAGTATACAGACGAATCAAATCAAATTACCATTGTTAGATTCCCCGCCCCATTTTTTTTTTAATAAGTTTGCGTTTAATTTCTTTGTGTCACACGTCAAATTCATTATGGGACGTTTTAGTTTTCGTCTTAATCTTGATCTTTGTTTTCATTAGTAAAGGGACAGTGCATATCTTTTAAATCGGTCACTTCAAGGTGTCATGTAAATGCTCCATATTAGTCATACAGGCTCATTTTATACTAAGGTCCTGGCAGGTGTTCAGTGATGAAAGTAAATCTAAAATCTTCAAACAATGCTAGATAAAAATCACAAAATAAAAGTAAAATAAGAAGAACATAAGAACAAGATTAAATAAAAGCATTCTATTCAACTACTAGTGATGGTAAATGTATTCATTTTTGTCTTGTTCTTTTTTATTTTGGTTTGGTGTGGTACAGTGTGGTCAATCTCAAATGGATCCTGTATTTTATTAAATTTTAACTAACTTTTTGCTTTTTTATTTATTTATTTATTTTAGAAATTTATCTAAGGCCTACACAGCCTGACCAACTAGCCTTGTTGGTATGGTTTGCATTTCAAAAAAAATTAATGGACCTTACAAAGCCAAATGTGAGGCCAGATCCATCCAAGCTCAGGAAAATCCTCATGACACCCAAGTACACAGGTTGGTCGGGGGTGTAATTAGCTCTTTTTCTTCTATACAGTTGGCTTAAAGTGATAACAACCATCAAAAGTACAGAACTGGGTGTTCTATGTGCAGCAGCCATATTGAATATAAAACTCTTGCTGGCTCAGCAAGAGTTTTATTTATTTTTTTTTTCCTGTTTGTTTTTTCCACCTTGAACTTTGAAAAATACCTTCAGGCCCAAATGAGTCACATAATGTCTCTTAGCTCACCAGTATATTGTTTCCTTTCTTGCCATGGTGTAAATGAAAACATTATTTGGAACATTGAGAACTGCCATTTTTATGATGAGCGTCACTTGTGACGTGCGCCTGACTTTAGTGGTGCAAGTGTGTTGGGACTGAGAGAAAGTGTTTTGTCACGTCAGGATGGGGCATGTCAATTTTACTTTTGACGTAACCCTATTAAGGAGTTTATGAATACCTCAAGTAGAGAAATAACCGTGAGCTGAATTAATCGAAAAGGTCAGAGTGTGTATTTTGGAGCTTTTCTGATCAACTATTATCAGCACAGACAAACACTGCACAAAGTATAGCAATTAAATGTGATTAAACGGACATTACTGCAACACTTGTGCTAAAGTACAATAGCAGAGGCAACTACACACTTTTCAAAGTTAAGGATCACCCATCCATCCATCCATTCATTCATTGGTGTTTTCCCGCTGCCATGTGTCCAGAAAACCTCCAAAGAGAATCTGATCAGATGCCAGAACCTCCTCAACAGCTGCTCCAAAGACCCTTTTTTTGGGGGGGGAAAAAAATACATGACAAAATATATATATTTTTTACATATTACAACATTCAGTAAAATCTTCAGTCATTAAAGCAATCAAATCTTTCACACTGTTGGTTTTTTTTCCATGTCCCCATTGGCATTTTGGCGATTTATATTTTAACGACCTCCAAGTCTTTAGGCCTCCTCTCCATCACCCTAATCTTTAGCTTCATTTAGATTCTCTATTAAATTCAAGTCTGGTTGCACCACACCAAAATATTATCAGTAAAAACATGCTGGTCAACTCAGGAGACCACTTTGAACTTAAATAAAAATATTTAAGCATAAAGATTAATGAGATCAAAGCAATTCCATTTGACCCTTTTTTACGTTACATTCCAATCCAGATAAGATCAAGTTTTTAACCTTCTTTATATCTTTTAATGTCCTCAATTTTGCCTCACTGTTGTTGTTTTTCCTCATGATTTCTCCCAGGAGCACATTTTTCTTCCTCCCTCGCCCGTCTCTTTCAAGGACTTGTGAGATGGTTTCAAGCTAAACCCATATAAACCTGCTACATAAACACCCGCAGGTCACAACCGTTTGAAAATAAACCCTCTAAACATGATTCTAGGGAGTGGACAGAGGCCAAATTTTTTTTTTTTTTTGCTTGCTCTGAAATGTTGTTTCATTTGTCAAGCAGCGGCAGCTTGTTTTTAAATATCAATGGGGTTGCCTGGAAAAATAAATTGAGCGTAGCAGATTTCACTCACTGCTGCACCTCAAATCATTTTCTTTTTTTTCCTACATTAAAGACATTTGGAAATGTGGCCGCAGATACACACGCGCATACGCAAACACCGGTCAGCTGAAGCAAAGTGAGCATGGCTTGTGATTTTCTTTTTTTTTGTGAAATACAAATATATACAGATCTAAATGGCTAATGTCAATGTCAGCATGATGTGTAAAGAAAAAGTCTGTCAGTAATACACACACGTATTCTGCACACAGTGAAAATAGACTTGCGTGTTTTCATGTATCGCCAAAAGACACGTTGCAAAAACAAGAGCTGACATTTCCAGTATGCTATAAGGAGAGAGAGCAAGAAAAAAAAAACATAAGAAATGGTGGGATTGACATCATGTGTCTGTTCTTAAAAACAAACATAAAAAAGATGTCGAGGGACTGATCCAGGAAGAGCTGAAAGAAACAGAACAGAAAGAGGAAAGTTTATTTGAACTCACATTTTTAACTGAGACACAAGTGTCATTTAAATGCTGACAGGCTGAGTTTTAGAGATTTTTCTGGAGATATTATATAAATCAGTGACAGAAAAGACACTGTGGCTTCTTGCTGTGACCACATGAATACAGGCGAGTAGGTTTTTTTTATGAGTGCAGCCATGTCTGACACAGGAAGAAGAACAATGGAAAACTCTCAGGTCTTAAATATTACAGCAACGTTCATGCAGATCTGCAGCCAGGTGTCTTTGCAGCTGGCAGACCAAAATCGTCCTCATCATTTACCAGAATAACTTCTCATCTTGAACATTTCCTTTCTTAGTTATTCCCTGGAGATGCAGCAAACTATCCACCTCAGTGTTTGCAGCATTATTCATCCAGTTCAGACTATCTACATAAAATCAGGGCTTCAAATGCTTGTAGCTGTGCTGACAGTTCCGGATCCCAGGAGGGATCAGTTTAGCATCGAATTCATTGAGTTGTGTTATTTTCAGGTTAAACTTGAAACTTGTTCTTTCTGCTTCTATGCATTTGTTTACATGTTGCTGTATGTCCGACCCATGCATGAAGTTGGCCTGACCTAAGAACTATTTATGCATCCGTTTACATTTAAAGTTGGCTGTCAATAAAAAGTCGTCATTTCAGCTAATTCCACACTTGCAGAACATTTAAATTAAATCAGATTACGAGTATACCACCTGTTGTTTATTTGACTCGGACAGAAAAAGAAATCTGTCAGTCGTGCTGAGGTGCAGCAGCTCTTAAGTTGATTTTTTTAAAGGGGTGTATCATGTATTTATGTATGTAGTCTGACATTCATGTTGTCACTGACATAATGCGAAGCTTTGCTGTGATGATGTGCTGAAGGCAGAGAGGAGCAGAGACAGACCCAATTTGAAGTTGTCAAATATTGAAGACAGATTTATTTTAAGTCCTATGCAGAATTAGTCTGATGCTAACATGGTTACTTGATTGTTCTATAGAAAATGTGCCTATAGAAAGTACATGTTTGTACTATCGGGAGACGCATGAAAAAGAAGAAACACAGTAAAACTACATATTTTATTACTGAAGAAACTTTATGCTAACAAACAATGCTTGCGGTTTAATGGGGATTGTAAATCTGTTATCTGGCATGAACAGTGTTGCATCTTTGTCCTTTGCAATTGTATTGTTCCTCTTTTTTTTAAACTTAGATTGAAGTTAGGCAAAAAGTGAAAACACAAATTTTGGAACATGATGACGAGTCCGCTGAATCCTCTGACTATACCAATTTATTTCACAAAACAGTCGCCTTTCACGCTCAGAGGTTTCTTGGGGAACGTATGAATGGTCACTCTGTGCTTTTAACAAGCAGCCACAGATCTATTTGACATATTCACGTGAGGAAGGAACAATTTTCTGCATACAACAATAAACAGCGGTTTCAACTAGTCAACCATTTATTGCAAAGCATATTCATTTTAGACACGCATGGCTCCAGAGCTTTATTTTTTTGTGTCAGAAGTGTTTTTTTTTTGTTGAAAGTACTTATCAGGTTTGAAAAATAGTAGAAAAGCTGATAATGATTTCTTCATGTTTTCTACTTTCATAATTATGTTTTTTGTTTATTTTCTGGCTCTAGAATCAACAACTGCATTTCATTTAAACCAATACGACAACAAGAACACCGCAGCGTCTGTTCTCGTCCCCTAAAGACCAAGACGTGTGTAAAAGTTGCACATTCGCCGTCGGCCCTTTAAGGAAGTGACACTCACAATGCTTCCTGATACACATTTGTGTGCCAGAGTGAGACAGACAAAACAAGGGAAACACAAGGAGGTGGAGGAAGGGGCGGGGTGGGGGGGCGGTAGGGTGTTGAAAGATTCAGACCAGCCATCCAAAGCCTTGGATGTTTATTTTGCCTAATTATGCATATGAGGCGCAACATTATCCTCTGTGCTGTGGGAATGCCACAGAAGTAATTATGGTGGATCTGCAGCGCTGATTATCCCATAAACACATTCAGACTGTCAGATGCATGTGCACAGAGGGGGGGGGCGAGAGAGCGTGAAAAACTGTCTTTCTGGGACAAACTGCTAAACAGCTATAATTGCTCTGGCCACATACAGTCAGATGCCTCATTTACAGTTTACAGTTTAAAACCTGGCCCTGGTATTTTGGTTGGTTGCTTGTTAACGTTGGACTGTAAATCTCACAGCTGCTGTTTGAGGACATAAGGACGACTGGGAGCTCCTATAAGCCACATTAAGTGGACATCTGATACACCGGTGTCTAGACGACTGAGTACTTTTTTTTTTTTCAGAATCCTTAAATAGCTGCTCATCTATGGGGTAATTAATGAAGGGCTTCATCGGGATAGGTGGTATCAAAAACTGAGGGAAGAGCTTTTGGGGGGAGTATGGGGCGTATTTGGAAGCCAGCGAACTCATTTTTAAAACACTGAACTGGATATTTATTTTTGACGAAGAGCAATTAAATGCAGCTTGTCTTATAGGAAATTTAAATGAGACATCTTTCATTTTTTTGTCATCTAAAATGCAACAAAAATAAGTTTTTGCTGTCAAAAATAAGTTTGTTGAAGTTGTTTTTGAGAAATACCTTCTAAAAAAAATTGGTTTGATTTTTTAGAAATATTTGGAATATGGTATATCTGGTTTAAAAAAAAAAAGACAATTTTTAGAAAGTGAGTTTTCTAAAAGCTTCTTCAAGTGAATACAACCAGCATGGTGAGATTTTCCTGAGGCTTTTCATTTACATTAATCCATGTTAGCACATGCTTCACACTCACTTCAGATCATAAAAAATAAATAAATCCAACACCGAAAGGCCATACTTGTTCCTTTCGAAAAGTTTGATAAAAAGTGGATTTTCACATTTGTTATGAGATTATTTTGTAATTTTTCTCCCCCTGCTGTGCGTCGCATGCTTCTCTCGGGCGTTTCGGTCCGCTCCCTGTCACTGTATCCTCGCAGCTCCTGTTCCAGACGTGGGTCCAGGGTAAACCAGGCATGACAGACACTCTATACCCCGGTGTAGGGTTGCCGACTTGGCCCGAGCTTCGTACTAATGTCGAAATCACGGGCGAACTATAAGCAGACTGCTGTGTGCCTTGATTTCCGTCATCAATTATTCTGTTGATATGTTGTTTTTTTTTTTTTTTTTTTGTGGGGGTTTTTGTGGGCGACTAAAAGATTTTTCAGCTGCTTTGTAAACAGAAGGCAGCGTTGATTGGAGGTAGATACAGTTAATTAGCTGGCAGCGCACAATGTGTGGCGTTTCGCTCCTGCTTATTTTTAAGTGATTACAGTCGAAACCAGATATTCACATACGCTGTACGAAAGAAAAAAAAGAGCCATTTTTCTCACTTGTGTGACACTGAATCAGACAAAACATGTCCTGCTTCATGTCTGTTAGAATTACCCTAATTATTTATAGTGGATAAATGTCACGGTAGTTAGAAGGAAAAAAATATATTTCTTTCTTTAGTCACATGTTTACACACACTAAGATTCTTATGTCAATTTGAAGACAATTGTAAACTGCTTAGCTTGCATAATCTGAACAAATCCGAGGCACACCTGTTGATGTGACGTCATGCCAACATAAAAAGAAATAGGTGTGGAATCAGGAAGAGAATTGTGCAAGTCTGGCTCATCCTTCCAATCATTTAACAAGATGCCTGAAGGCACGACTGTCAACTCCAGACTGACAGTAAAAGTCCGTATAAAGATGTTGGCCAAAACTTATTATCCACAGTGAAACAATTGCGCAGTACCATCATGGCGCTGAAAGGCCAGTCAGAGAGGAAGAAGCCATTAATTACCCTGAAAACAACTTTAAAAGCCAGACTACGGTTTGCAAATGCACAAAAACTCAAAGATGTTCATTTCTGGAGGAACTAAAACTGAAACCTTTTGGCTGTAATGATCCAAGTTATGGATGAGGGAAGCTTAAAATGGTGGCAGCATAATTTTTTAAAATGTTTTTTTGCTGCTGGAGAAACTGGGACACTGCACAAATTAGATGGCATCGTTACGTAATGACACCGAGGTAACAACTAAAGACATCAACCAGGTATTAAAGTTTAGACACATGGGTTGTCCAAAATAAAAATGGCTCTACAAAGTGGCTTCAGAACAACAAGAAGTCAATCTTTTGGAGTTGCAGGCGGAAAGCTCAGATCTTAATTTCATGGAGTTGAAAAGGAGCGAGGAATGAGATGGTCCATAAACTTTACCCAGTTACACCAGTTCAACGAAGAGAATGGGCCAAAGTTCTGCAAACTATTTTTGAGAAGCTTGTCGATACAGAACCACAACATTTGGCACATAGTTTAGTTTAAAAAGTAATTTGATGACAAACTTATGGATTTGTAAAATAAATTTAAAAAAAAAGAAAATAGATAAATATTTTTACAAGATCTTCTGGCATAATATGTTTTAGCTTTTAGCAAATGGTAAAATTTTTGGTAATTCTGACCAAAAACAGGAAAGGTGCAGGTGGATTCAATGTCAGACGGCGAGGAAAACATGTCTTTTTATATGCTGTATGTAAACATCTGACCTCAGCTGCATATTTTTGAAACCTTACGCATGTAAAAATCCCAAAAGGTTGACTCTGAAAATGTGATGAACTAACAAATTTAGCCGTTTTTGTGTTTCCACGTGAACCTAATGTGTCACAAATACCTCTGAGCAGAGACCTATTCCTCCAAAACACGTCGCCGTGCGCCTCTGGTTGCCCCTTCTAACATCAAGATAGACTCACATTTCAGGGCATTATCTTCTGTAAACTTTAATTAAATGTTTACCAGGGCTAGTGGCTCCACTTGAGCTAAAAGCATATTTTTTAACAAATCTAATTCATTTGAGTGGATTATCTTCATCAGTTGTTATCCTCCCTTAAGACCCGACGCATGTAAAGAAATATAGCACCATAAGGTTCGCAGAAAGCCAGATTGGGTTAGATTAGAAGCAAGTCATTCAGAAAAGGGCACAAGGTGTGTAATTCTATCCAAGGCCCGACTCTCAGCTTTAATTTAACTGAAAATGCTGCGGGGCGAGAGACCCCTCTCTGCATACTCCAGACTCTGTATGTGAATAACTCGAGCGAAACACCTTAAGCCTCTTTCAAACAAATTCTCCCCGAATCAAAGTGGCACTTATGAATAATTGCACAGAGTGTTTTTAGGTTGGTATAAGAAGGAAAACAACAATTAACAGTGAAAGTCTTCTCTTTCTTTCACCCCCCCTTCCTCCCCTCCGCAGGCAGTTTTGTCAGCGTGTGTGCTCTGATAGCTTGGGGAAGTATCTATTTACTTAGTGATTAGGACAATTTGAGTGTCGCGGGCTAGTAAATTCAAACCATTCACTCTGGTAGATTGGCCCAGACAACATCATCAGCCCACAATGTGAAATAAAGACACACACAGAGAGAGAGAGAGAGAGAGAGAGAGAGAGAGAGAGAGAGGTTTAACCTGCTCTCCGCAACAGGCATACAAGCCCCCTCATCTGGATTTCTGTCTGCCTGTGTTTTTTTTCCTTCACGCTTTCCTCAAACTTAAATAAACCTTCACGTATAATTACAGCAAATTCTGTATATTTTCATGTCCATTTCCTTTAAACGCTCAAAAACGATTGGCTTTAAGAGGGCAGCAAGCATGTGACGAGTGAACAACACACACTGGCTGCGAAAAGGAAGAAAAAAAAACAGTGGAAGAAAGAGTGTCTTTTATTGATTCAGGGGTAAAAAGGTAAGAACCTAGAAGCGGCCGTGTGTTTGGCCATTAGAGAATGGGGTCCATCTGATCTGGTCTTTGCCGTGCAGCGATGAAAACATTATCAGAGTAAATATTATGAGTGTGAAAACGGTCCTCTTACGCAGAATGCGGTACTGTGGTCACATCGAGATGTCTGACTCGCACTAAGTGCTAGAAACGGTGAAACGGAGAAGAATTTAAGGTTTAGAAGAAGAAAAAAAAGATTCCAAGTCAAGCACTCAATTTGAGCCGAAGTTTGGCGCCACCTGTGACCTTCTCACCCAAAACATACACATTCGAGGGAATGCGGCTTTAAACGACATTGACCAGTTTGCACAAAAACGCATGTCTTCGAGATGTGTAGCTGTTTATTTTTATTTATGTTACTTAATTTTCCCCATTGTTAAGCTAAAGATGATGAATCTGGAATCTTTTTTGTAATCCGTCCTTGAAGCTCAAAAATAAGACTTGGTCTGGATGACTTGATGTGTGTGTGGCTGATTTTCTTTAACGGGGTGAGGGGCATGCCTTTGCATTTTAGTTTACCTTCTTTCATTTTTGGCATGACATGTTGAAAAAAAATCTGAGGGGAGAGAACCAAACGGGATGATGGGTTGTGGTGCGAAATAACAGCAACTATGACAAACTAGATACTATTTACGATATTTTGATATGAAATCAAATTTTAGTTGTGTAGTAATTACTTTAAAATCAAATCAGAGCAATCGTTGTTACAATCCATACATACAGTCTTTTTGTAGCACAGTGTTTTGGATTGAACGGTTTGCAGCTACATCACTTTGTCATGTTGAGGCGCCATGACGGACTTTGGGAGTCAGGGGCGGAACGGAGCGACTGTGGTTGTTCACACAAGTTGTTTTTGCCAGTAGCCACAGCTGCTACTTGTTGAAGTCGAGCTAACCCAGCTCACCTGGTTAGAGCTCATCGACGGCGGTATTTACAAAAATTTGAAATAGCTAGCTTGGAAACCGACTCGTACCTTCTCCCTCCTGAAGTGTCTGTCGATTTGCCTGGATTCACGCCACATAATTTATGCCGCTCTGTCATAAAGAGTTTCCCCCCCCAACACAGGAGCAGACTTAAAATCGTACAAAAAGTTTATATGCTTACCTGTTTTTTTTTCTTACGTGGTACGCTACACTCCCGACCCCACTGAGGGACAAGGGTGTTCAGAAAATGGATGGATGGATGGTACGCTACACGATAGAGGGGCATTCACTCCATTGTCGCTAATGATTAGACCTGTGTACCTTCTCCACGATGCAATACTTGATTACATTTTTACTTTGTTTACTTACTTATAAAGTACATAAGTGTTAATCTTCTTACCTTGTAAAAATGTTCACTGCAAATCCCGGAATATGCCGATGGCTGCCTGTTCTCATGACCGACGCCCATGACATCTAGAAAGGTCACCAGAAGGCAAAATAAATAATAGTAATAATAATAAATTGCTTATTGGTTTAAACATGGTAAAACTAGTGTTTCTTTGCAGCTTTGGTAAAGAGCAAGAATCAACTGCAGTTGTAATCACACACAAAAAAATAAAATTAATATAAAAACATAATGGCGTCCTAACTTTCACTTGTAAAGGATCGATTGAGTCCAACACTTACAAATAAAAGGAAGAACACCAAGATCAAAAAAAAAAATCATTACACCATAATTTTTCCGTTAAAGCACAATTTGTTCTTTAGAAAACGTAATTTAGACGCGCTCATAAAAAATAAATGATCAATATGAGCCAAACAATGTACTTGTTCTTGTGTATCCGCAAATTTGTCAGTGTGCACACGCTTTCCGCGCAGACGTGCAACAGTGTACGTAAGAGGTGAAGTAGGCAGAGATCTGGACAACGTCCCAACGGTCAGAGAGGGATGTAAGCAATTACCAATTCTCCAAACACTACTTTGTTCTGTTTAAACATATTACATGCCTCTTACGGTCACTCGAGGCCACTCCCTTTGCACCACACCCGATGAAACACACAGACACACAAATGCACGTGCAGTGAGTGAATAAATGAGCGAGGATAAGCTCTGCATAGCAACGGCAAGCTGCCTGCAATTAACTAATCATCATCATTACACAAGTGAGAATTGCACATGTACATGCAGACACACTCCCCTTCAGTCCCAGATCCTCACTGAAAGTTAATTAAAACCAGTGGTGTTTTTCTTTAGCTTTCGCTTTATCTGCTCACACACACACAAACACACACCAATTACAATTAATAATCACTCCAAATATAAACTAATTGATTGACAGACTCATTAATTGATGGATTGATTTCATTTTTTTTTTAAGTCTGCATCAAAGCGATGTGAGCTGCACCATGTAGTCGTATAAAATTGAAAAGTTCCACTGTGCAAAATATCTGGCACAATACCAGATGCAAAAAAATAAAATAAAAAAGTGACAGGATGAACTATGAAAGATGTCACAGATACAGTTTTGCATTCGGCTTAGAGAGTTTGTGGAGTGTATGAGTGTGTGTTGACGTCAGTGTAAGGTCTGCAAAGACAAAAATTACATTCAATGTTATATATGAAAAAATTAAATTAAATAAATTTAAGATAATTTGAAAAAATAGGACTCTCTAAGCTTTTTTTTGTGATTTATATTTTAAATTGGTTCAATAATGTCTTAAAATGGGTCCTTTGGTTTAAAATATGCATCAATCATCACAATAACCAGAATAAAAATTATTATTATTTTTTTTTTACATTTTTACATATGTAAACCTCAGTTTTTGGGTTGTCTCTCAGAAAGTAACATCAACATAAAAACATAAATAAGTTGAGGCGACCCCTTCAAGTTCACTCGTAAAACAGCTTCTCTGAATCTCTTCTAATATCGTTCGACAGAAACGCAGGTTGCAGCCGTGACCTCAAAACGTTGCCGTTGTTTCGTCACCAGAGGGACGACAAGTCACAGCAGCTGGACTCTGGAATGGGAGAGTCGGGTTTGCTGATTGACAGGCTGGCTGCGTGTTTAGTGTGCTTGGCCAGAGCGGCGGCAGGGAATGTGTGTGACGGCTGGCGAAGGCCGCCGTGCTTCAGTGCGCTGTTCTGCCTGAAGCTCTGTCAACCGATCTATCTGCAGAGAGAGAGAGGAAGAGAGGCTGATTAGCTTAAGAGAGCCTGAGGGCTTCATTGCTATATCACAACAAACAATTATCGTGTCTCAAGAGGAACGGGAACACAAGTTTATACAAACGGACAGAGCGGAGGCCCGATACGAGATTTTTATGGGAAACGTGGCGAACGCAAGTGTGTCTCCGATTTCAATCAAATTTTTTCCTCGAAAACCAGGGCAAAATGTGTCTTTTATATTTTCAAGGAAACGTTTAAAAATTGTTTTACATCCTGATATTTTTAGAGTCACAAACTCCTTAAATATCAGAGTTTTATTTTAGTTATTACCTGCAACACGGCTTCAAACTCTGCTTAAATTATACATTTAAGCCGGAAAAAGTAAAACTTACAAACATGGAAAAAAAAAAAAAAAAATTCTAGTTATAATATTAAAAGGAAGTAAAAAGAGACGCAGTGTGAACAAGCAATAAATAAATAAATAAAGAGACGTTTATCAAATGATCAATATTTAAACAGGTAAACTTTATGTAATTTTCCTGAGCTGCGTGTTTGAAACCAAAGTCATGAATTGGGACAAGATTGAGGCACCCTGGTTAGCAGACTGTGGTGCACACACAAAGAGCTGGTGTTGGGTTGCACTGCAGTGGCCCTTGCTCAATACTCACTATGTGCACACACACACACACACGCATGTACACGCAGTGCGTGAACTTCAGTAACCTTTTGCTCAGTCCCCAAGCAAAGGTTGAGTTCTGCACGCTATTTAAATCTCATTTGTGAGAGCCAGACCAGAACACCTCATTTATAAATTTATGTGGCTGATACAAACCGTCATGAATAATGTGTTAAGTAATACACACTAACGCTGAGCCAAAACAACAACGAGCTTATTACGTTTGAGAATTTAGTCCAACATCATCTTAAGATTATATATTTTAAACCAGTGAGTAAATATTAGAAAGTTTTCTGCTGAACACACCCAAGGAAGGCTTCATTGGCCTGTCCAGCAAGCAGCTAATTGCTAATTGCTAACCAAGCATATGAAAGCAGATACTTGCATTACAGCTAAATAATGTTACTAGAGTTGATGGTGAATATAATAAGTTTGTCCAGGCATCAAGGCCTTCATTATCTGCCAGAGTATCGACAACGCAAATGGAGGAAGGGTTAGAAACACGGTTCATATTTGTTGCCAACGGTTTCCAGAGCTCTTGTCAAGCTGATGATTAATGGCCCCTTTGCTTCAGTAATATTGCTTTAACATGATTTCTAATTGAGCAGCTTGAACTGCCAGTGACACAAAGGAAAAATTCTTGGAGAATATTTTGATGAAACGCAGAACATTGACACCTGCGCTGCATAAATGCAGCCAGAGAGCGGGTCGATGAAGCATGCTTACAATCAGACCTGCTCCATTCGGTCAACATCTAAACGTTTTGGATGCTGAAGCTTTTAGGAAGTGCCACTGCTGGAGGACATAATGGCCTCTTCTCTCACTCTGCTGCATTGTCCCGCCTCTTTCCAATTTGCTATTAACTGCTGTTGTTTTCTCGTGTTTAACACCGTCTCTCTCCTAGACAAACTACTGGCTGAGCTTTCACTGTGACGAACTTTACTTAACACAGAAAGTACTCATGAATCACTGCTTTCTTGTTTTGTGTGTGTGTGCTCTGTATATTTACAGCCTGAGCCCGACTCAAACCCGACCTGAAATCTGTTCACATTGAGCCAGGTTCTGCTGGAGATTTCTTCCCGTTAGAGGAGAGTTTTCATCTCCACTGTCGTAACATGCATGCTGAGGATGAGGGAGATTTACAGAGCACAGAGTTAATGCTCCAAGTCAGTGACTCGATGTAATCCGCTGCGGGGGTTTCCATTGAATAGGAAACTTTGAAACCAACATAATAAATTGAGCTTAATGAAATTTATTGAACTTAATTTAAATTGAGCTTGATATCTCAGTGTGAATGGATCTTTTTGACTTGAAATCTGTCTGTAAAATTCAATTTTACTGATTTTTTGTGTGTGTGTGAATTGGCTCTATGTAAGCAAACCGATTTTAAACTGTATTGTAATTGAAATGTTGCTATGACAATGTGCAAGGATTTGTGTTTTGCTCATAATTTTCCATACGCAGTACGAATTGCTGAATCTTTGCTTATTCATCAAACAATACGAACATAAAGGATGAAACAAAAAGCTTCTTTTCTCTCATCACCAGTTATGATCCTGCAATTGATCCTGATAACAGAAACTAAGTCGTCTTGAGGAAACCTGAAATGATCATGATCAAAAGTTCACATAACCTGACAACGCAAAATATATAGTTAAGTTCTGCAAGAAAACTTAATTGAACTTCATGCAATAGGAAAAAATATGTAATGTGATCGATAAATCCTCTAAGAATAAAAAAAAAAAAAAGTGACATCAGCAATTAGTAAGAGTTGAGGGAAGCTGTTGGAAACCAAACCAGGTAGGGAGAGAGGGAGAGCAACAAAAACTTAACCCAGATGCAAGGAAAATTGTTGGAGACGCATAAAATCCCCGCTGCTGAGATGTGATGAGCGCAGTGTTGCAGAGATAAGTCAACCAACCACTATTTGAGAGACACAGAGAGGGTTTTTTTCTGTCACCCATCCATTCAATCATTATCTGTTCCTACTTATTCTTGCAGAGTTGGTGTGCGGCTGCAGTGATTGGGCGAGAGGCCGGGTACAACGTAGAACGGTTCGCCAGTCCATCACAGAGCGCTTTGTTTTATAGTGTACTATTTCTGAAACAATCAAAAATTAAGATTAATGTAAAAACATTAATAAGCAGAAACAAACAAACATAAAATAGATCAAATCAACGTGGAATACGTCGACAACACGATGTACGACATCTGGACTTTGACTCCTGTCCTTTCCAGTTCTTAATTTCTGCCAGCTTTCGGCGGACTAACCGGGCTGTTTCAGGTCATCGCCATGTTCAAGGGTCCGGCTTCAGTTTAAATCTTTCACAGATTCTCCCTCACATTTTCCTACAAGGCAGAATTAAAAGAGCTTGTGGCCACACATGCGATCGGTGCACCCGTTTTGATTTAACTAGCAGCCCAAACAGTGCTGTGAAACTCCTCCGAAAGTGATTCACAGGAACCGCTGCCAACGTTATTGAAACCGAGACAGTGTCTTTGTCGAGGTTTCAGCTGTGGTGAATTATCAGTGATAGGGTTTCAGGACTCGAACAGGCCTCATCTGATGTTAAATATTCTCCAGTGGAACCATATGCATGATTGAGTCCCAGCTGATTTTTAAATACCAGCCACAACATTTTTGTCACTTGTGATTTGTTTCAGCATTTCCCCACCAAACGTCCACATCGGCCTCCTCTTGTTGTATTTCTGCATTTCGAGGGACGTTTTGATTGCGTGTGTTAATTTCTGGGTGTGTTTGCGATCACGGTGCATCTTGTTAAAGGTATCGGTTTGGGCTCAGCGGGAACTGCAGCAGGCGGTCCTAATTCAATTTAAAGCTGTGTGTTTTGACAGGAGTTAAGAGTTAGCTGGGCCGGCGTGGCGGCTCAGCGCTCTGCACTGAGGAGAGATCAAAACGCACAAATCCATTAATGTTCTGTCGTATATACAAGTTCATGCTCTCGGTGACAAAATTTTGCAAGTTTCAGTCCGAAAATATTTGCACAGTGGCTTGGAAAAGTGTGTGCACCCCTGTTGTAGTTCCAGCTTTTATGTTGATAAATCCTTTCAAAGCTTTTCAAATAGATAGATAGGTAGATAGATTTCATCACCAAAGTTGTATTTTCAACATGTTATCTTTTTTTTTTTTTCCCCAGTTGTTTTGAACGGAATAAATAAAACTTCCTTCCCACAGGAAACAGGATTTAGTTTTTAGCCTCTTACTTTTCCTCTCTCTGATCAGCGTTACACTCATAACTCTGCTGTGGGATCAAATTGTGTTCAATTTGATACCGAGAAACAGATCCGTAATAACCATCCAAAATAGCCGCCAAAGCTCAGATTATAAACCCCGGTGCTTCTCGTCCGCGAAAGGCGGCGGATGAAAACGTTCGCGAAAATATCTAGAAATTAATTTATTCAAATGAATCTGCCGCTCCGTCTCCCCTTTCTAATTCCGTATGCTTGGGGAGATTTGTTTGTGTTGCGCACACCCCCAGAGACGGAAAGCAATATGTCTGCGATTTGCATAGAGCTGATGGAGAAAATATATTCTGATTCTGAATGTTATCAGCCGCCCTCCAGGTGAGTGTGCGTGATGACGTGTGTGATGCGCCGCACCGATATTGACGGCGTGGGAACTTTGTCCGTGTTTTCGTAGCGTGTTTGCGGTCAGTCGCGTGTTCGTGCCAGGTGTCTGAGCCATGTTTCACCATTCATGTCTCTGTATGAATTTACAGCCAACAAAGGGACTGTGAAATAGATGGAAAAGCGGGATGTGGCTGAGGTATCCCTGTAAGTAGGCAGGTCATGGAGCCTATCTGTTTCATGTCTTCCCTTCCTATCGTCTGGTTTCCTGTCATTGATCAGAACAGACCTCCTCCTCCTTCTTCTCCTCTCCCCTTCGCTGATGGACAGAGAGAAACCCGATCGTCAGGCAAGGAGTGGAGGCAGAGGGGGTGACAGCGAGGGAGGAAGGAGGAGAAAAGGGTAAAGGCATTGGTGCCGTCTGCAGGCTCCTTTGTCAACCACGCCGAGATCCCTGCAAAGAGCCACATCATAAGTGGAGTATCTTGTTCTGCTCTAATCTAATTTCTCCATTCCTGTCAGCTTTACAGTAAAATGAAAAGATCATCTAACTGGGTGTATGTGTGTGTGTGAGACAGAGAGAGTAGGCAGGGATATCGTCAGTGAAGACAGACCAGGGAGTGTTATTCCGTGGAACAGATGTTGGAGGAGTGTCAGTCACTCATGTGAGGAGCCTGTTCGCCGTGGCACCCTCAGAGTCATAACACAACCTCCCGTCGTCCTCGGACACACAGATCGGCGCTCGCACACATCCACATGCTGAGATCTTGAGTGGCAGTTGTGCTCTCGCACTCGCCTGCAGAGGATGGGGGTCATCACCTCGTCCATCTGTTCTTGATTGGCCCCCCGACGTGGAAGACAGTTGCCTTTGCTGAGCCCGGTCGCTTAAGCGCACAGACTCAAAGCAAAAGGGAAAGCGGATTCAGTAGGTGACCTGAGGCCGATCGGATTCTCAGAGCTTTATCGCGTCGACGTTAGACATCAACGGGTTAACGAAAACGTCGCCGCGCATGCGGTGGAGTTTAGAAAGCTGCTGCAGAGCAGAGGAAAGAAAATGTTCTCACCCTTTCAAAAACTTTTCTACCTTCTCTATAAGGCAGAGATGAGATGTGTTGATGAGGTTCTTAAGTGGAAACAAAAAGTTGGCGGTTAGCATGTATCCTGCCAATTAAATGAGGTTTCTACCTATTTGAAAAGAATCAATGAAAAATGGATGCTGTGTTATATGCAAGTCGAGGTTGATTTGCTTAAACCCAGCATGAGTGAGTAGAGGTACAGACAAGTAGAAACTGCTGAGTTTCGCAAGCAAATACTCTTAGCATACAGTTTCTTCCAGCTATTCCACATTACAACCAAAAACAAGATGCATTTTGGGGGATTTTGTGACAGACCAACACATCTTTCATTTCTCCATTCTTTCATAGACATGAAGGACTAATGTTCCTTTGGCTGCTTGTCTAATCAACACATCCTCACCCAGCTTGACAGCCGCATCCTCCTCGGTTTGTTGCTGCGCCAAACTTTTTCCATGGTCCGATGACACCCTGAGCTTTACTAGACCTACAGAACTTGGTACATTGTTTTATAACCCAACTCTGCTCTGAACATCTTCAGACCCCAACCTGGTGTAAGTCTATCACTTACGCTCACTGATAAGATACATTGAGGTTTTTGGTCGTAATATGACAAAACACACACAAAAAAAAGTATGTATAAGGTATGAACACTTTTGCAAGGCACGATGTATCAACTAAAGTGAAAAAGAGATTTTTGGAGAGCTTTAGGCTTGTGCGATTTTCACAAGCCACTATGAGAAAACGTAAAAAAAAAAAAAAAAAGAATTTATATCATCACGGTATCTTTCTTCATTGTCATTCATGAGGCTTTGACCCGAGTACTTCAAAGATCTGTGGCTTCCCTTTCTGAGCGGGTGGCTGGAAAATGATAAAATACAAACAGAGGGCTCCATTTCATATTGCAGAAGTATCCTCAATGCTTAACCCCACCATGACTGATAGCGAGTAAAGCAACACCGTAACATGAGAATCGAGGCATAAAGTTTAAAAAGATTTTGTTATAGCACACTTCCCGAGATTGGTTTCTGCAACTGAATGTTTTTTTTTTCTTTTCTTTCATCAGAGATATATTAATTTTGCAAAAATCACTCGCATGCATCTTCTTTTTTTATATATATATGTATTATGTATTCTCATCGTCCAGAGTTTTCTGTTACAACTCCAACTAGACTTCATGTCAATATTGCAATGCGATATGACCGCACAGTCTGGTCCCCAAACCGCCGCAGGCCGAGGCTCCCACCTCCGCTGTTAGAGCCTCGCCAACAAATTACACACCTCCAGTTTGTGTACTACAGCAGTTTGGGTAAAGGAAGAGGGGAAAAAAGAAAAACTAGGGGGGAGAAAACATGTTGATGAGGCTAAATGAAGCATACCATTGCCTTGTTCCTGCGCTAAGCCTACAGCTGGCTGTTTCAGAGATAAGGACTCCGCCGCCCTGTCAGGGTGAAACGGTTGGCTGACTCTCACTAGGCTGCAATGACAAAACAAACTCAACCTGACAGGTGTTTGCTAAACTTGAAACTTTAAGTCTAAATTTCCTCCAAAGATGTAGCGCCTCAATAAACTGTCACTGTAAATCCAGCCATTTTTCTTGTTTCACGGTGAAGATCATCTACTGATTTTTCTTTAGACCACTGAGTAAATTCACGGCAAATGTGCCGTACGGTACACGGAAAGAGAGAATGCAAATTATGAGCCCAGGATTTCTTTTTTCACCAGAATGTAAACACTGTAGAGTAAATGATCGCTGAAGGTTACTTGTGAGCACGTAAGTAACAAGGTGCACAGCTGTCAGCTACTGAAAAATTAAAACATCAAAAACAAAATATTTTTTCTAGAAATGCAACAATCAGAAGTTTGTCCCTTTTTCTACCATCTCTGCTTTTTGTAAAGCTCTCACATGCTAGGACCGATTTTAGCCAGTTTCATTTTCTCCTAGATAGATATAGGAAGCTGATTATTTTCAGGGTCATTAGTGATGTATGAGAGAGAGCAGTCACTGTAAAACAAGGCTTTACTATTTTAAAAAGAAAGAAAAAATGAGTGCAGAGTTGACTGATTTTTTTTATTAGGGATTGGCTCGGCTAGCACATCTAGCATTATTAAAACAGCTGTCTGAATGTGTATTCCCTGGACAATCGAGACCCTTAACCTTTTTAAACAAAGGTTGAAGAATCACAACCAGGAGCTCTGATGTTCTCTCCTCAGTCTTCCTGTTTGCTTAAAGTCTCTCTCTCTCTCTCATTTTCTCGCAGCCTAAATGATTTGGAGACATATCTCAACATATCATTTTACTTTCAATTAGCTCCATTCAAGTATGGAATAGGTACTTGTGTATTATTTGACTTCAATTAAAAAAAAAACCCCAGCTAACTTTGAGTCGTCTTTGCTCTGTTACAACTTCCTCACTGAAGAGGTATGTTCATTTTTTGAGCTGGTTGCACTTCGGTGGCATGCTCTGTAGTCAGGAAACCAGCAGATCTTTAGAGCCAGCTGGACGGCGGTTCAGGTCTCTCCATCAAAAATGGATGTACGATCGCAGACCCTAAATCTGATCGTAAAAAAAATTATATTTAAGGTGCATTATCGGAGCTACTTAGCAGTTTAAGCAAAGGCAATACTCAAAAGTGAAGTGATGAGTGTTTATGAGCCAGAATAAACAATAATAATGATTAAAAAACCCCCCAAAAAAACACATTCCCAGAGTATGCCTGCACTTTTGCCTCAGGCTTCTCATGCTCCTTAGCAGTTTATTCCCTGTCTGCAGATATAAAAGAGGCCAAAATGAATGTATTCCCAAGTCACCAAAGCAGTTTTTAATAAGAAGCAAATTCCCAGTTATTGCCAGCAGCGTCCCCAGCACGTCAGAGACCAGCAATTATCCCCTGATGGCATTACGGTGTCTCGCTAACAGTTATTAGCATTAAAGACGCCACTACGATATTATGCAAAGCTGATATTTATCAATATTAAAATAAGTAAATCTATTTAATATACAGACTTTAGAGCGGTTGTGTTTTAATACACAAATTATCAAGCTGTACCGGCGTTAAATATGTAGCTGTCCTCATATATCCTCTGCATTTATTGTCAAAAACAATCAGATTTGCTTCAGATTAAACCGCTAACCCACTGCCTTTGTATTAACTGCTGTTCTAACCGGATTACGGAGTGGCGAGCCACCTACGCCGTACTGCTGCAACAGGAGGAATTTAACTGTGTAAATAAATTATTTAATGTGTTAAAATCTTTCCCTGAACTCACACTAAGAAACTTTACACAAAATAGGGCTGGGCAAAGGAAATTAGATGATTTAATTTTCCATGCCCGGAGAGGAAAAAATACAGCAGCTGTCGCAGTTGTAGGAGTTAATAAATGTCACAGGGAGAAATTGGAAGTTTATGCCCATGACCTGGTTCACACACCCAGGGTTAAGCTGCTGTACGGCTACGGGGAGCACACTGCGCTCACTGTACTCTGGGCTTGTATGCGTAGAGCGCGGAAACAATGCAGACTCTGAGAAAGCTGCAGACTGTGGAACAAACTTCTTCCTAATTATTTCCCCGCAAAGTGCGTGTTTTTCTGCGTATTTGTTTTAAAAGGGGGATGATTATTTGTGGGAACGATTTTTTAAATTTCTCCAATCTGAAATTTGGTGCTTCAGCTTAAAGGGACAGCACAGAGTTCTGAACAGGTATAAACTGCTTATAATTTAGCTGCAGTTTGCAACTGCGGGTTATAAGAGTGTAATATATGGCTCACAGGAGTTAGGTCTCTCCTTAGTATTTATACAGATTAGTTGGCTTTTGGAGGCCGAACCTAAAGTATAATCCAAAAATAGCCAAGATCAAAGTGGACTTCTATTCTCTTAAAACATCTTGAAAGACAAAAACACTGTGAATGGTTTATGCATGTTGGAAAATTATCTACAAATAAACCTGCAATTCCAAGTACAAAACATGTTCACGTACATCTCAGTAAATTGAAATATGTGTTAAAAAAGCTTTTCTTTTTTTTTTTTTAAAAAAAAAGCATGTACTAAACGTACTTTATATTGAGTTGACATTTCTGTTGGTCTGATGTCATTTTCTGATCTCAAATGTCATGGTTTCATTAGTGTTATGTGGGAAATCATTAGAATGAACAGAAATGAAGGCCTGAAAACACCACTATCTGGTTAATTAGCTGTTTCACTGACTAAATTAAGAATATTAAAGTTTTTCATAAAGAGGACGCAAAACTTAGAAGATCTAACTGATCCTACTTAGCTGCATATTTCTTTAAATACAATGTTATTTATAATAACAATGTATTGTTTTTACTGTGAATTTAATTTTACATTGTTATATTTTATGTTGCGTGAAAACGTATGCCTCCATTTGCATGTTACCTTGATGCTGGTACACCTAACCTTCTCTATTGAGGTAACAAAGAAAATCCCAATGTTCTCTTCTGTTCTAAATAGAGACATTAATATTTTCCCTCAATGCGTGCGGTTCATCTTCTGCATACGACTAAAGCAGTCTCAGTGTGTGTATGCTAAAGCTACTTCCCTTCCTCTCCTCCTCTAAGTGGTGGAAACTCTGCAGTTTCCAATCTAATAAATACAGACTGCAATAAATCACTAATTATTTACAGAAGATCCCTTTAAACAGCTCTGGAGGGTGCATCAGTCAGACCTTCAGGTCCCCATTCTTCATACTAATCCAGCACTAATGCATTAAACAGGGGGGCTTGTTTTTATTAGCCGGGGTCCCACTGTTTGGATAATCTCTCGATGTACCGAAGCCCCTTGTTGACGGCCGTCCCCTTCGAGCCCCAGCCCCTACAGGTGTCCAAACACCAGCTAATGGATCCAGTGCGATCTTCGGGCGGACAGACGTTTTGTCAGTTGAGCATCAGTCATTGCTGAGCAGCACATAAACCGAACTCTGTGGCAAATTCGTGTTAAACATTCATCTGGCTGGGCTTTGCAGACAAACCCAGAAGGGCACCGTATTAAGGAAATCATAAAAAGCCAAAATAATCTGCCAAACAGGGAATTTAGATGCTTGAGGGAAGTTTATCCTCAACGCCAGCTGTCTGGCAATCAACGCGTGTCAAACACAATAGACTTCACTCATGGCATATGCATAAGCACCACGCGCTGTGGTCTTCCTGCGCTGTCCAAAGCTCAGACACCGCTAACGTCAGTACAGAAAAATACAACAGATGATGACGGCAATCACAGAGACTCCCATCATTTTTGAAAGCATTAATAGAAAATATACTTCTGCAGGTTTTCATTCACACAGTATCCACACTATAAACGCTGACGTAAATGTCTTTGAAAGCTTGGCGGAAAAAGTCGCACATTTTAATCACATTTCACAGCTTATAAACTCATTTCTGACCATAAAATTCACCCGCTTCCCTCTAATTTGTCAAGCGAGCTTTTATTCTGTAGTAAAATCGAATCAGTAGCCTGGGGAAAAGCTACAAAAAAATTTAACTCCAGAGACTCCAGATCAACATGCTAGATCAGCAACGGAAATTAAAAGAGGCATTCCTGTGATTGTCTGCCGTTCCAGCTCATCAGAACGGTTGCCGGGTTCACACCGAGCAGGCCTCGGCAGGTGTCGACGGTCCGGGGCTTAATGCAGGCGGCCATAAACACAGCGAGCTGCCTCTAATCCTGAGAGGTTCCCTTGTGTACCTCCCGTTGCACAAACTGTTTTGATGAATCTCCTGACCTCTGACCCCCTGATGACGGATGGCACTTCGAGGGGAAACGTAATCAGACGGCAGCGGAGAGCCTCACCATCCTTTTGGAGGAATGAAGTGGACCTTTGCTTTTTTTTTTTCTTTGTCATCACAATGCCGAAATGTAGCGTGTGATTGTGAAAAGGAAGAAAATAAGTTTTTACACACATGAATCTGGAGAGTGGGGTGAACAAAAGTTTTCTTTCCCCTTTCTTCTGATATCCCTAAATAAAATCATCGCCTGAAAATGGATTATACTAATATAGCATACTTCCAGCCAGGCAGACCGCTCAAAGTGCATGATAGCATACTGAGCCACATTTACACAACAATTATCCAGATCAGGAGGCAACTTGTGCCCAGGGGCTTTAAACCTACAACCTTACGATTGCAAGATAACGTCTCAACCCACAGAGCCACAACCACCCCGCAAGTATGACACAATAAACAAAACTACAATTACTTGGCCAAATGCCTGAACACACCATACCCAAGGTGACGCTTTTCCTTGGCTTAGACTTTGTAAGCTGAATTGAAAGATGTATGCAGCTAAATAAAAATTAATCATGGAAGAAAACCTGTTACAAGTGGCAATAAAAGAACTTCAGACTGGGATGGTGGTCGACTTCCAACAAGACGACGCTTAAAGCATAACGTTTGGGTGTTTTCACACCCGGTGGTCCGATTCAGTTCCCCGAATCGATCGGGGATCAAAACTGCAACATTTGCTGCATTTTCAGCTGGTGCCGTTTACTTTCCCGCTGTGCCTGCGCTTAACAATTCAAGCTAGTTGAAAAACCTGTTCACCTCCTCACCTGTGGTGGCGCTACACCAGAAACTACTGAAGGAAAAGAAACGAAAACAAATGAAGAAGACCAGCACATTTGTTGTGGTTCTATTGTCCCAGAATGCACTGCGCTATAGTTGCGCATTCACACGTCCCCAAAAGAACCAGACTTTGTAGACAAACAAACTAGAGTTTGATTGAAGCGGACAACTTAGAATGGCCCACGAGTTTGCCACGTTTGTCAAACGTTGAGTATCTAGTTGAGGATCTGTGATGTGACGTGGCAGCAAAGCAGCAGCGGCGGCGGCACAGTGGTTCCAGCATCTGTTTGCTTCCACACACCTGACTGAAATGGCTTCTGAAGCACTGGATGGCTTGAATCAGGTGTGCTGGAACAGAGGCTCATCTAAACCACGCAGAGCAGAGCTACCTGAGGACCAGAGTTGATGTAAAAGACTGAAATGTCCCTCTGTTTACTTCAACAACACCAAAACCTCCCGTGAGTATATTTGTGTTTAATTTAAGCTTAGCATTAAAGTTAGCTCAATGAACCGTCCATTGTGCTTTGACTTGTTTTGGAAAAGAAGTAACTTTTAAAACACTAATATTAGATAATGGAGGGGGGGGAAGAAAAACAGAGTCGAGGTGTTTTCCCAGACTTGGAAGGTCATCTGGACAAACATTCGCTGAAACTACTTTAAACACACACAGGTCCCGTCTTCTCGCACAGAGTACTTTTTGTAAGAGCGCCGCGTTTGTGAACCTGACAGTGGAAAATCTGAGCCTCCGTTTGGTCTTGGCGTTTTGATTTGTTTGACAGCGGAGAAAATTATAGCAGCAGGGGGGGCGGCGGGGAGCGTGTGGGGACGGGGGTAGAAATATGAAAATATAACCGGTAATATTTCCAAAGCACTGATATTTTCCTCAGGATTCCCAGTGAGTCCTTGCCTGCTTGTGTTTGTTGTTTGGGTTTACGTGCACTTTTGCGCGTGTGCGTACACGTGCGTACCTCAGCATGCTGCAGCGGTGAATCATCTCTACTGATGAAATGCTGCGGTAATTGTTTGTCTACATATTGCAGGTTAGTTTCCATATCTCGGGGTTTTTTTCTGTGGTCTCCCTCACACTGCTCTGATTTGACTCTATAATTTTCATTTCATTCATTTATTTATTTATCCAACGTGCTTTATTGCTTTGATTCTCTAAGCCCGGGGTTATTTGGATTTAATGGGCGTCTCCTTTCTTAGAATCAGTAACTAAACTTCTCAGAGTAAACTTTCTCATTGGAGATGATGGTTGAGTTGAGGAGAGCAAACACTGAGCGCTCTCTGATTATTCATAAATCTGGCGTGTTCGCATGACCTAGGGATCCAGTCTGGAGCAAATTACGCCACAAAGAGTCCAGTCTGTACGTTTGGCTGTTTCTGCGCGTCCTGCTTTCAGATGAGCTTCTGTTACTGGATGCACGGAGGGACACCACTGTGCCTTTTCTAAAGTATTCACACCCCCTTAAATCTCAGATATGTTTTCTGTCGACGACAAACCAACGCAAAGTCCAGAGTCAAGATTTTACATTTTTAACAAATAAAAATTAAGTTTTATGTGTCGAGTATTTCGCAGCTTCTAACAGGATTTTATTTTTTTCCTCCAGAGTCGCTCATTTAACATTTAGAGTAAAAACATCTCCTCAGCATAATACCACTACCACCATGTTTGAATACTGGCGTGGTCTGCACAGGGTGACGTTGGTCTATCGTATAAAAGCCTAATAAAAAGATACTTCGAATTGTGGTTTCAGTGAGACGTGAAAAAAAAAATAAATTCTGGCAATATAAATAATTCAGCATCACTGTTAACTTTCACCTCTTTTTACCATTTGCTTAACCAAACCTGGCCTGGTAATATTTGATGCTAAAATTAATTCCTCTTTCGCTACAACTTAGTGGCTCAGTGGTTGTTGTTGTTGGTGAAACGATTGTTGTCGTTCCGTGTTTAAGACTAACAGCTCCTTATTTACTCCTCGTGTCAATCCACCACAGCTCTTTATGTGGCCCTCTGGACTCTAGATGTCCTCCTAAACGGAGCCTTCGAGATGACAATTGGGTGCTTAAATATTATTTCATCAATCACGTCAAAGCGGATTACATCTACCAAATTAAATCAATGTGAAAAGATGTTCAATGTTAATTCGTTTTAAGAAGTGCTCATCGTATGCAGAGACGGCTCTTTATTCATGTTTGAAGTTTGTTAATGGGTTTTATCAATACATTCGGCCACAACGGGCCCTTCGAGAACATAATGATCTTGATATGAAAATGAAAATGAATTTGACACCCCCTGCTCTGCGTGCGTTTGTTGCATTTGCCGCACAGATAACAACTCGGCTGCCCGGAGAGTGTCGAGATGCAACCAGCTCCATAGAACCAGGGAAGACGGTCTAATGGACTCCCAGCACCACGGCTAAAATGAAGACTTCTCTGAGGTTTCGACTGAACCGTCTCTGATGCTCAAAGAATAAGCTTTGTTCCTTCAAATCATTTATTCTCGTAAAAAATATTCAGTGGGGAAAACAAAGTGAGGATAAGAATAACGAATAACTCCTGTCTTGCTATGGAAACCTGGTTGTGTTACTTTTACAGTATGGCTCCTGAACTTAGTCGCTTTTATTGGATGGGGCAGGATAAGCTAATGTATCACGGCGAGTCTCGGAGATTAAGTCGAGTTACGACATTTCAGCTGAAAATGCTGACTGCTGGCCGTCACCAAGGTGCCAGAAATGGACCTAAATCATCCAGAAGCTAAATAACAGATAGAAAATACTGTTACTATTGTGCCATGTGGACAAAAACAAAAACCTGTTAGGGAAGTGAAGAAAGCCGGTAAGAGGAAAAGAGAAGGACAGATACAGGGGCAGAAAAATGAGGGGAGTCAGTGGGTGTTACACCCAGGAGGTGTGAAAGAAATGCAGGAAACATCTAGAAGGAAACAAAGGATAGAAGATGGACCAGGAGAAAAAAAAATGGAGAAGCAGGAAGAAAGTGAGCAAGCGAGAGCGAGTTTAAGGAGAATCGATGCGAGCGCCTCTCCGCTGGGACGGAGCTAACAGCAGAGCAGACCCTGGATCTCAGGTGTCCAGTCGATGGCTGATGCATTAGACTGCTGATACGCGCCGCTTTGGGTTCAAACACACATTTTCTTAATACAACATGAACCCATTTCCCCCCCTCATTAATCATGTAATCTGATTAGGGTTGGAGGTCTGGGCTGCACTGCTCCGCTCACCGCCTTTCATTTATTCCTCCGTCGCCGAGCAGACCAACGTGTGCATTAGCACAGGAATATTAGCTGAAATTAATGTAGCCCTGGACGGCTGAGGCACGCATATGGTAAAGCTGGAGCTTAGACGAGCCTTCATATTTACGGTATGCTTACAGTGAACTCCTCATCTTGATATTTACTAACCATGTTGGTCGGCTTGCATCATTTACTGAATTGAAAGCAGTCGTGACTTTTATTTCTCTAACTTTTGCTCTCACAGTCACGTCTGGGCTTCAGCATTTCAGTACAGGATCAGTGGGATCGGAGAGAAGTTTAACTGCGCTGACAGGCATGTGAAAAAAATGTCAGTTTTATTTAGGGTCCATGAAATGCAACATCAGTTCAGACAGAAGCTGAACTGACTAAATAACATTAAATTATTCCAATCGTGTAACTCCGATTTGCATATTTGTCAATTCATCACGAGTTTAAATGTGGTTTTATCTTTCTAAATTAGTTGAAAATATTTACAACTTTTTTTTTTTTATAAATATTGAGTGAATTTAAACGTTACCTCCTTGATTTGCCCAACAAGAAGAAGGAGGAAAAGTTCTGAGTCACACAGTGTGTCAGAAATCAAGCCCCCTCATCCTCCATGCAGTGGCTTAGTTTGCTTATTTATTGGACCGGCTCTGTTAATGCTCAATTAAGCATGTTATTGATCAGAAGCCTTTTTGTTGAAGAGAAGAAAAAAAAGTCAGATTTTAGAAGCCTCCAAGCATTTTCAGTGCTTATTTCCTCAAACTGTTTTTCTTGGTAATTTATAAAACATTGGGCCATTTTAAATTTACTTTTTTTGCAATTATTTGTTAATATTTTTTTCTCTTTGTGTCCTTTGAATCACTTTGGATTTGGTGGGATTTTATTTGCACAAAAAAATAACAAAAAAGATATTTAAGAGCTGATAATGGACATGGATTATTACAAAGAAAAACAATAACATGTCAGACGTCCTGTGTGTCATTCGCATTAATGGCAAATATGTAGATGCATATCAATAAAAATACATTAAAACATGCCGCTCAAGTTTGTGAGCATGCGCAGTTAGCAATCAGCCGCTGTTCCCTTCTGCTCTGCGTTAAAACAAGTGTGTATTATTTTACGGATGTTGTTTAATATTTTTCAATCAAATATGATTGTTACATTGAAGGTGTATTGCCAACTTATCGCAGTGAAATATTTCAGTAATATTTCGATGAAATTATGTCAGAATCAGCCGTTCTGACTTTTTTTTTTTGTAATTTGTCTGCTTCAAACAGACCAGAGCCTGTGTTCCTCTGATTGTCCGCTTCAGCTGAAGTGGCGAGAGCACTCATCCGCACCAAGCATGCAAACTCTGTGAACCAAGATAACAAAGCGAACCAAAGGGAGGAAGTGACGTCTGGCGTGCCACGCTCGCTCTCTTTTCCATATTCTCTCCAGGAAAAGAGCGAATGCCTCGAACGATTCAGCCTCTAGGGACAGCGCCTTAATTGTGCAGCTGATATAAGCACACGATGGCAGGTGATTTGGTCTGTTTTGAGAAGTGCAGCGTCAAAATCAGTCAAGCCAAAGTGACATTGTTCACTGTCCCCCGAGAATCAAAGCTCTTATACCTTTAAACTAATAACACCTACATATTAATATCCTCATCTTTACACAAAGCACTATGTAGCCGTGTTGTCAATCGCAGTAGAAACACACACACACATTAAATGACATGAAACATTTGACTTACCAAGATATAAAAAAGTAAAAGTCTGTCACAAGTTTAATCTTTATGTGAAGCCCAAGCTTCACATAATTCACCAGCAGTCAGCTTCCTGTCTGGTTATGGACAGTGCTGAGTTACTTCTTTATGGCTTTGCATAAATATAGGGTTTCCATAGCGCATTAAAGTAATTAATTTATTGAAAGGTGTCCAAAATTAAACAAGTAAAGATAAGTTGAAGCTCTTTAGGGGGCAGTGTCACCCCTGACAAGCCCAGCTGCATCACTGCACATTTCCAGCTTGCACCCATTTTCATCCCAGTTCAAAATGGGTGCAAAATAAAAACTGGACATTTATTTACCTTAAATAACCCCCCCAAAAAACAGGATGCAGTGCAGTTTCTGACTTTTTGCAAACTTCACATAATAAATCTAAACAGTGTTCAGCTGGAAGATGTTTCTAAAAGATCATATCTTAAATAAAATCTTAGAAAAATAAAATTTCCATCTGTTATTTAGAGGGGAAAAAATGATTTTTATCTCAAAATTTGTCATTTGCAACAGTTCTCATGAGTTTCCTCAACACTTCCAGTTTCTGAGCTTCTAGCAAAAAGAATAATATCTCCATCTCATGCATGAGTGTGTGTGTGTGTGTGTGTGTGTGTGTGTGCGCGCGCGCTGAAAGACCAGGAGGGTCGCATCATATCGGGTCAAGCAGGGTCTACACAGTCATTGATACTCCCGCTGTGTCTGTCACTCAGCGCACACACAGATTATCTCTGATATTATACAAATATACTTACACAATACTTGTTCTCTTACTTGTATGCTTGCGTTCATTGTCAACACAGTTAGAGAAATATTTGTCAGTAACTACATCAGAAAATCAAACAGAGGAATGTTTTTGATTATTCTCATTGTTATATAAATAAATCTGATCATACAGCATGAAGTTGTCGGCTGCTTTTAGATGTTTTTTTTTTTTTTAACTTCACATCTTCATATAATTATACATATGTATTTCATGTTGGAGGAGACGTATTGGGGTTCTCCTGCAGCACCACTGGTGGGAGAGTTAAGGGCAACGCAGCTTAATCCCGGTAGACCATGTAATACTGACTGAATACGGTACATTGTTTACCTGCATACGCATGGGTTTGTGTCGTCAAATGTGAAATGTGTCGATAATGAGAACAAAAACTCATTCATAGTTCGGATGTAGTTTATTTGGTTGTTTATTTTCTCCGTTTTCTGACGCAACAGGAGCGTCCCAGTCCACCAACGATTCATCCATTTCCACTCACAGTGAGACAACGATCGCTTAGAAAAATATCTTTTGTCGTCGCTGTCAGCCAGCTAGCAAATGTCGCATTCGTTTTTGCACCGACACGCGCAGTTGTACGCGGCACGGCGTACACGCTTTGAAATGCCCAAGTGTTTTGCCTAATGAGCCCTGCTGGTCTCCAGATCAATAAACTGTTAAGTGGCTCATCGAAAATAATGACGTGGTGTTAAGCTGACCCGTCCACAAGCACTTCCACTGAAGAGCTGCCATCTTGTTAACATGGATTTTACTCATCACCTGCTTCAGACGGAGATAAGGTTGTCACCCCAGCATCTACAACCACAAAGAGGGACAGAAGCAGTAACAATCACACTCAAAGAAAGACGCAGATGTGAATGGTTCGGTGAGAAGCGGCCCGTAACTCTGGTGTGATTTTTACATTAGAAACAAATCCTCAGACCGACTTGCCAGGTTCCTTTAAGGGTGCGTGGCATAATTTAAGAGAATAAAGCAGTGTTTTTCAACCTCTTTTGAGCCAAGGTACACTTTTTTAATTGAAAAAATCACGCGGCACACCACCAACCAAAAATGTAAACCAATATACTC
>NW_015113754.1:0-1679 GCF_001443285.1 Poecilia latipinna
ATCTTTTAGGGGTACGCAGTACCTGACCATACCCCCTTACTTTCACCCCTGGTGGGGACCCACTACCCCTGTGTCCCCACAAGGTATTAAATACATGGCGCACACACACACACACACACACACACACACACACACTGAATAGCATCTTTCACCTCTGACACTCAGACTCTTTTAAGACATATCAATACTCTTGTTGTGTCAGCAGCAGCGATACACTTATCGGACTTCAAAGTCTCGAGGTCTTGCTCACCAACAAACAGCTGAAAAATGAAATCCTCTTGTTTGTTAAACTGCTTTGGATCACATCGACCCGCTCCTGATTGATCACGTAGCACTAAACGCCTAGCTGAGAGTTTGCACCTCTCCATGTTCTCCACATCCATCTCTTGGCCATGATTGTTAGCCCCTCAGCTCCCGCCAAGCACCTCCACTCCCACGATTACTCTCCTGAAAACACCAAAAAGACACACAGACACACAAACAGGTGAGTTTTTATTTTTCATCACAGCACAGTGATAACACCGGGGGATGAGTAGAGGAGCACGACACTTTTCTTTTAATTTCTTTGCCTGCTTCTCCTACAAAAGTTTCTTCTGGCCTTTGCAGCGACCTGCCACAACACAGTTCATCATCTGTCTCCCTTTTCTTGAGTGTGTGCATCCTGGACTATTACTACTAACTACTGCAGGCCACAGTAGTTCAACTATTGATTTTTCCTTTCTGTTCATTGTCTCTCTCCACCCCATCAGAACACACTTGAGAAAATTTGTGTTTTTGTTGTTGTTGTTGCAGGTTTTAAATTAGAAGTGTGTTGACAAGCTTTGTTTTTTTTTTTAGATGATTATCTTGAGTTGTGTCACTGAAATCATATTGAATTCAACTTTGTCGATGAGGATTTTTTTTTTTCAGTTTAATGAAATTAACAAGTCCCTGGATCATATTTTGCAAATTTATCCTCAGATATGAGTTGTGTCTTTATAGCCATTTAATATTTTCATATTTTCTCAAGTTACAAACAGATATTTTAATATATTTAATGGCAATTAGCAAACACCTGATAGATCTGCACATAACAAATAATGCAGCTCTTTCAATAATACTTACTAGTATGTTGTTATTATAAAAATGCCCAGAAGATGGGGCTAGATAACTAATATGGATTTCTTGTCCTCTAGTCGCTCTACAAACCCTTTTGTTCTTAATCTTAAACATATTTCAGTTCGTTACTACAATTTATTTTTATCGAAGCCACAATAGTCTTATCAAAAAGCATGCAACTGAAGATATTACAAAACATGTCAAATTAGCAGTTGACAACATGATTGTGCTAGTAGAAAGTAAAGAACTGAACTCAAACCTTCATATAATTTGGCTCAAGTTTTCATATCAGCTTTTGAGAAATAGCATTTCTATATTTTGTCTTTTCTGTATTTGAATTTCCATCAGTTTTCTTACATGCTGTTTACAAACTGTTGTCTATGTTCATTTTTATTTTTTTTACTGCCTATTTTATATCTAAGGGGAGATTACTTTGAGGCCAGTTGGTTTGCCTGGATGTTTTTCTTTCACATTTTTCACAGCTGAAAATGTCTATGTCTGTGGCCACATATTGGCTCCTATGCATAGGAGCCAATATGTGGCCACAGACATAGACATTTTCAGCTGTGAAAAATGTGAAA
>NW_015113754.1:5840-26989 GCF_001443285.1 Poecilia latipinna
ACCTGAAAGTTGTTTGCCAACCGCCATAAAACAAAAAGAAGAAGAAGAGATTGAACGTATACCTGTAGTTATTTTTGGTGTCCTTCAGGGGGCAGTATAGCACCTCGCAACCTGGGGTGTTGTAACCAGCAGCAGAAGAAGCTTGTTGTCAGTGGAGGGAATTTTGACACTTTAGTTAGCTAACAAATTGTCGAAGCGTTTCGGTAAAAGTGATTATTTAGTGGACTGGTCTAGTTCCAGAGCAGTTATAGTATCTTATCGACTCAAAACGAAAGGTATGTACGACCTTATGTAGCTTTCTTAGATTTCCTATGATAATATAAGGTAACATTAATGAGGTTCTTTAAGCAATCCCTGTGTAACTGAAAACAACAACAAATTTGGTGTTACGTTGGTACCGGTGGCGCAGGGGTACAGCGTACGACCCGCGGCCGTCACAGGTTCGTATCCCGGCCAGACGACCTGCATGTCTCCCTATCATAACCCATTTTCATCATGTCTGACAACCGTCAAATAAAAGCCAACAGAGCTGGGAAACACCTTAAAAAGCCAGTGTTTGTGGTTAAAAATAACTAACTATGTAGGCTACCTGTTTTATTCATTGGCTCTATCAAGTGATAGAAGTGTTGGCCATGGCTTATTTCTCTTGGAAGACTGCAGTGATAAATCCTGTGCTAGATGTACGATCTCCTTTGCACATTGACTCGTTTGTGTACGCAGCAGGTGTGTTTTCATTTAACTAAGCATTTTTTAAAAAGTGAAATCTGTGCTTCTAACTCTCAAAATGTTTTTAGACTTTTCCCCCCAATGAGTACAGAGGGAACCTCTAGAGGCTCATGGAGAGGTGGGAACAAGGGATGGAGAGGAAGAGGAAACGGTGGATGGAGAGGAAGAGGAAACGGTGGATGGAGAGTACAGGGAGGGTGGAGGAGGCCGTGGAGAGGAGGGTCAGCAGCAGGAGGTGGAGGGAGCCGAGGAGGTGGTGTTAGTGGAAATCCATCTTTAAGCTCCCAGAGAGGTGAGCTCCATTATTATTTCTGTATCTAGTAGGAATTTTGCTTTATTTATTTCAAATCACCTCCAAAAATTTCATGTCACCATTTTTATTAGTTTAGAACAAATAAAAAGTTCTTTCGGCTTCATCCAGACTGCTTTACTGTTGTCCACTCAGCCCCAATCCAGACCACTCTTGATGCACTGTGTCCATACAAAGGCTGGGCTCTGTATTTCACAGAAGGTAAGTTGATGTGTCATTACAGGACATATGTGGCCTCATATTTTAACTTAACTTGGTAAAATTTCATTGATTTGTGTGTTATTAATTATTTTTGCATTTTGTTTTGTTATGAGAAGCCTTACAGCCTAATTTTATTAATTTGTTCTGTTACAAAAGAAGGCATTTCTCTATGTTTGTGTAATGTTTAAATTTTAATCCTTATGTGTTCACAGTTTTCTACGGTTTCACCAAAAATGCTCTTTAACCCGTCTTTGCTTTCACTGTCACTGGTGTATCAAAAAACATATTTAAAATTAGTTGGCAAACAAAGTTTAGCCTGGCAGAAATTAAGTAAAGCCTGGCTGTACACAGCAAAAGTACAATGTTTACATCTGTATTTATTTTGAGAATATTTCCATTTTTTCCTGCTAAGGTTTCATAGAGAGCTCGCCCACTGTGGAGAAGATCAAAGTGTTTGAGAAGTACTTCATATCCCAGATCCATCTGTATGATAAAGTAAGGCCTGTGTTGGTATGTTTTTATACTTTGTGTTTTCTCGGCAAAAGGTGAGTAAAAGAGAACAGTTGTGTTTTTCTGTAGGATGAGATCGAGCGCCAGGGCAGTGTGCTGGTGGATTACACAGATTTAACTGGGAATAAAGCCGTGTGTGAAGCTCTCACTGACATTGTGACAGACCTGCGGGAACAGCCAGATGTGATACTGAACTGTTTGGGCGTGGCCATTCATCAGGTAAACACAAAAAGCCATTGAATGTAATATTCTTCCCATAAAACTATTTTAATTTGTGAAGTTAGTCTGCTTGCTGTTACATTTCCAACTGAAGAGTGTGTGTGCTTCAGGTGTTGACTGCAGATTTGGAAAAACAAGCTGCAGAGCTCCAAGATGAGGAACTTCCTGTTGCTACACCAATCATCAATATTCCTCATATCAGTGTGAGGTACTGACTGCCGTACAGAGCAGGAAGTTGTTTCACTGTCCCAGCTGAGCTGTAGGTTCTCCCTTGCAGGCTGTATAACTACGAGCCGCTGACTCCACTGCGGACTTTGCGAGCCAGTGTGTTCGGCCGGATGGTGTGTGTGAGAGGAACCGTGGTCCGGGTGAGCAACATCAGGCCTCAGTGTACCAGGATGGCGTTCAAGTGCCAGACCTGCACCAGCACTCTGACCCTACCACTGCAGCATGGGAAATATGCCACACCTACGAAGGTTTGAACACACACTTCAAAGTGATCTGGGTTGGTTTCACAAATTTGGTGACTTTGGGACTTTTCTGTCAGGCAAAGATTTGAGTCACAAGCAGACATCTTCAATATGTTGTGTGACTTAAGGCAGTTGAGGCTACCATTGACTAGTTGCTAGTAAACCCTTGCTAGCTTGTTTGTGAATACTGCTAGCTAAAAAGTTATTTGGGCTAAAACCCAATGCACTAGTCATAAACATTAGTTAAACGCCAAAGCGCTATTCCAGCATGCTATTAGCAGAAGCTAATGGTAACCTGCTAAATTCAACTATGTTAATATCTACCACGGCTATCTGTGTGAAGTATTCTTAACAGTCGATAACCAAAACTTCAACACAGATGTCAAACTTTATTCACGAAACTATGCTGCTTTATCTGGAAAAATTAAATTAGGGGAAGCCAAGTGTGCTAAACGTTTTCAAAGTTAGCAAAACCGCTAATGCGTTAAACAAAAAATGCTTCATTATTAAAGAATTAGCACTAAGCTTAACTATTTGAAGAATTCTCAACAGTCGAGCACCAAAGCTTCAAAACAGGTGTCAAACTTAATTTAGCTGAACGTTTTCAAACCTACATTCATTTATCTGGAAATTTTCATTTAGAGGAAGCTAAGTGCTCCAACTGTTTTCAAAGTTAGCAAAAATGTTAATGCATTAAAATAAAAAATTAGCTCTGCTATTTTCAGATTAGTGGAAATGTACCCATCACTGGTTTTTACCTATTTTATGTTATTTAAAGTACTAAGCTTACCATGACTGTTTTCCACTGAAAAAAGGCACTTTGGCCCATAAAGGTCATTCCAGGTACATAACGACACAGTTTTGTTTGTTTTATCACGTAGTGTATCCAGCCTGGATGTCGTACTCGTTCCTTCATCCCTCTTCGAAGTTCTCCCTCCACAAAGACAGTAGACTGGCAAATCATCAAGTAAGGGCATAATGATCATATTCTCTGTGTAGAGGAGATGAAAGCTGTTGGGTTTGGCCTACAGAGAATATAACATCAGCCGTAAATTTCAGTTGGGACATTGTGCAGACAGATTTATGGGGTTATGAAGGATTGTTTATTTATTGTTTTACATGCTGATGATTTCAGAAGGTTTGGTCTTCAGATATTGCAAGTTCTACAATTTTGTGGCAAATTTTGTTTAAAAAAAATCTATTTTTTTATGTGTCTGTAATTTACTACGTAACAGATTTTGCAAGGCTTTTGTAGCACATGTATCATTTTTGAAAAAGTTAAACATTTTAAAAACTGTTTAGGAAGCTAAAATTGTATCCATATGAAATGAAAAAGATTTTGAAAGGCAGATCAAAAGTGAAAAAAGTGTTTGTTGAGCTCTGTGAAACGCATCTCTCTCGCCTCCTCAGGGTGCAGGAGTTGATGGGCGGCGAGCAGAGGGAGACGGGACGAATCCCTCGCACCGTGGAGTGTCACCTGACCTCTGACCTCTGTGACAGCTGCGTCCCAGGAGACGCAGTCACCGTTACGGGGATAGTCAGAGTCATCAATGATGGTGCAAACATACATATTAATATCTGATCATGGTTACAGATGTACCCTTAGCAGTGACAAATAGGACTAACCTCAGACACCACCCGTCCAGTCAGATGTCTTCATCACATAGTTCAAACATTTGCTTTCTGACTGCAGGCAGCTCCAGAGGAAATAAAGATCAGTGCATGTTTCTCCTCTACATCGAAGCTACTTCAGTCAGCAACACCAAAGGTACCGGCAGGCATGTTTTTGATCCATGCCACATTTCCCTCTAAGAATTCAGGACAAAGTTAATAATAGCTGAATATTCAGGTCAGCTGTCTAAGTGTGGAGGTGAAGAGTCAGGAGGATCGAGGGAAGATCGCACAGGAGGAGAGGAGTTCAGTCTGAAGGAGCTCTACGCCATCCAGGAGATCCAGTCTCAGCCGAACCTGCTGCGACTCATCGTGCAGTAAGTTTATTGCTGTCTGCAGTTTGTTTGACTGCTTTGTGCTTCGTGGTATTATTGTAAAATCACCAAAAGGTTCGAAATAATGATTTGTGTAAATCTTCACAGTCGGGCATGAAAAATACGATAGTCGGGGGAAATCAAATAAGAGTTCAGTGTGTTTTTATTGCTGTGTTTGGCGATATGGACTGTGATGACAAGCCACCACAGCAGTGCCAGAATTTCTAGATATTATATGATTACATAGATGAGCTAATCTATGTAATCATATACTAAGTTTTTGGACTTAGTAAGACTTTTTGTTGAACACTTCACCTATATGGATCTGTTTAATTGAACTGGATGAAATGTTTAACATGTATTTAATTCTAAAGTAAAATTACTTGCAGATCAGTTCTGCTCTGCTACATCAGACCCTTCTGTTTAAAAGGAGTCATTTTAAACTCCTTAAATGAATAAGGATGACTCTGACTCTGGGCGTCCAGCTACCATGACCGATTGCGGGTTTGAGAAGACAGACCAGATACACACACAAAAAAATTAAATTATAACATTTCTTATTACAATAAGAATTTTGATTCATTATTGTCTCAGTAAATTTCAATTAGTGATGTTAAATAAAAAATAAAATCGACATCATTGTCAGATATGTTTTTTCTACTATTTTTGTCCACTGGTTATTCCACAAGAGCATGAATCATTTCAAATATATGAATATGAAGTTATTGGCAGCTGTGTCTCTGTTGATGATTCCTTCTCTTCAGGAAAGTTTAGCAGCTAAAACTGAACTGCAACTTCTGTGAAGAGAGAAAAAAATCAGAGGAAAAGATTAACTTACAAACTGAAATAACAGCAAATATCACAACATTGGAGAGTACGGTAGTAGGAGACAGTAGCAGAGATATCCCGGGATATTCATTAGAAGGAAATCCTAAAAACTGGTGGAGCATGTGATTTATTTAACATGACCTGGTCAAAGTTGAAACCACTTACTACAGGACATGTTAAGGGTCCATCTGTCCATTTATGCATTTTAGGATTTTTTTTGTGATGTTTTTCTTACGATGGCCAAAATTGATGGATATATCTGCAGTGAATTGAAAACTTCTGTATTTACGCACAAGACTGAGAAGTCTTCCAATTTAAATCTGGAACAGTCTGGAGTTTATCTGAATCGTTGTAGAATTGCGCCGCTCAGCAGGTTGGAGCAGGTCTGTACTTTCATTGATTTTTTTTTTTTTTTCTTTTTCAAACTTTCATTCCTGCCTTTCTGTGGGAAATTACTTTTTTGACAACTGTTCCTTTATGTTTTGGATGCAGTGTAGTTGTTCAGGTTTTTGGCAATATGTTTCATGCTTTGATATTTGGTGATAATGTGTAACCATAGCAACTGGGTAGCAGCTGATTAACATTGGGAAAGCTGAAATAATATCAACTGAAGCTAGAAATATATTTAGTTTCCCTTTGGTGTCAATAAAATATGTTTGAATTTGAATCCTATTGTAGCCATTATTTTAAATCATATTTAAAGTTCTAGATTTCAGAGTTTGTCTATCTGTGTTCATTTTTTCCTGTGTTCTTGACTTTTCTCTTTTAATTTATAATGAGCATTGCTCTTCTAGGAGTTATACTTGAGACAGTATTGATTTATAATTGGTGAAATCCAGCAGCCATGTAATGATCTGATTAAAACAGCTTAAACATGTATCAAGTTCTTAATGTGTGCTCTTCTCCGACTTCTTCCAGCTCTTTGTGTCCTGCCATCTTCGGCCATCTGGTGAGTTCAGACTGAAATTACACTCTGATTTCATAGAGCAATCAGACACGCTGCTCATATTCAGTGTTCATGCTGGTTTTCCTGTGTGTTGGCAGCTGGTGAAGGCTGGCCTGGCTTTGGCGTTGTTTGGAGGCAGACAGAAACACACAGACAAGAGCAGCGTCCCGGTGAGAGGAGACCCTCACATCCTGGTGGTGGGAGACCCTGGACTGGGGAAGAGTCAGATGTTACAGGTAACAGAGGAGCTGTCCCAATAAGCAATTTATTAGTTAATTGCATGATAGATTAAAATGAGCTCAGTGATTTTCATTCTGGTGATTAATATTTTTTGAAGGGTTATTTTGTTCACAGAGTCTTCATATTCCTTTTTATTAAAGTTGCAGTTTCCAACCTTCTCTCATTCAGCTCCTTCAGACTAGTCAGCAGCAATTAGCAGATACCTACTGGAACTGTGCATCTGCTGAGCTCATTATAGGAGCTACTTCTCAGTAAAACACTGGTAAAAACGTTGTTAAAGGGTTAATAGAGGAGCCATGTTGTGATGCCTTTAAAAATAAATAAATATATACTCAGCACTTTTGTAACAAGTTAACACTTACTTGATTGTGCTATAAAATGGCACTTTGTGACTGGAATACACACAATACTTCCCCTTTATAAATGATTTCAAAACAACAATTTTTGTTTTATTGTCTATTGCATTAATTTCTGGGACAATTCATCATCCAGTAAAAGTTGTAATCGTGATCCTGATCTTTTTGTGACGGTACCGACTGAGGTGGTTTAACTGTTCATATCTCTTTTGTTTCTGTTCCTCCTCCAACAGGCGGTGTGTAACGTGGCTCCAAGGGGAATCTATGTATGTGGCAACAGCACCAGCACCACAGGTAAGCCTCTATGTGCCTGTACTTCAAATCCTAGAATTGAAAGAGAGGGTATTGTTTTTGTTTGTTTTTTTACCTTGACTGTTTCTCTTTTTACACACTCTATGTTCTTTTGACTATGGTTATATATACTCTGTTTCCAAAATGTAACATTTTGTGTTTATCTCCAAAGGACTAACAGTGAGTCTGTCCAGAGACTCTGGAACAGGAGATTATGCTCTGGAGGCAGGTGCTTTGGTGTTGGCTGACCAAGGTAGTCAAAGTATATCCATGTGAACTTTCCTCTGGGAAAGTTTATTTGAAATTCCCCAAAACTAACAGCGTTATTAATTTTCCATATTGATTTTTTTTTTTCACTGCTGGGTACAAACATCAATGAAATTACGGTGCGGTTTAGCACCAATGTACTTAAGTATCTGATAGTAGATAAGTTTATTTCAAGACTAATATATGTGGAGGTTTTTAAACATAGACTCTTTGCAAAAACAGATGTATTGCAGAAATGTTGATGGTGAATTGTGAATACCTCAAAAAGTGATAAAATTTGAAGTCCATGTTGCCCATTGTTGGTTGGCACCTTCTGTGTCAGGCTGACTTCCTGTTTTCCTGCTTCCTGTACTTCCAGGTCTTTGTTGCATTGATGAGTTCGACAAGCTGGGGAGCCAGCAGCAGGCTCTGCTGGAAGCCATGGAGCAGCAGTCGGTCAGTCTGGCTAAGGCCGGCATCGTCTCCTCTCTGCCTGCTAGAACGTCTGTTGTTGCTGCTGCTAACCCTGTCGGAGGCCACTACAACAGAGGGAAGACTGTCTCTGAAAATCTAAAGTGAGTTTTCACCTCTAGTAACTTCCAGCAGCTGCTTCAGGAGGATGGAACCGTGGAACAGTTGGCTTTAATTTCCTTCTGGTGTGTCTGTAGAATGGGCTCTGCCCTCCTCTCCCGCTTCGACGTTGTCTTCCTTCTTCTGGACATCCCAGATGAGTCACATGATCGCCAGCTGTCCGAGCATGTCATGGCCAACAGGGCGGGGAAAGGCAGAACCAGCAGCGCCACGGTGACCAGAATAAGTAATGACCCGGAGACTTCCATCCTGCTGCAGCATGCAGCCATGCCTCTGTCTGAACGACTACAGGTAAAACTTTTTTTTTAGATGCTGATGTTTGTGGGTAGGATGGATCTCCTGCAGCGGCCTGTCTTACAGCAGCTTTGAAGAAGACTCTGACTAAAGATGCTCTGTTGCTGTCTGATACTTAGGATGCTCTGGGTTGTCTGTAATCTTTTTGATTTTATAAAGAATCCTTCCTTGCACAATATTATCCAGAGATTCCAAACTAGTCTCCAGAACAGAGCCAGCCTTTTCTACCAGGCAGTCTAAAACAATCTGATCTTTTTAAAATAAATGAGTTTATCATACTTTAGCGCCACCACCAGTTTGTAGTAATTTCACTCCTCTGTGTTAACACTTTTACTGAACTAACTTTGCCAATATTCCGCTGGTGTCAAAAATATTACATTTTGCATTTAAGAAATGCAATAAAAATCATGTGAATAACTCTGTCCATTCAATAGGTCATTAAAAAATATGCTGCACCAGCAGCAATATCCGGTTGTTAAATGTGTGACTCGTGTGATGTGAAAAAAGTGTTTCCATTGCAGTTTTGCAAAATGAATTAATTTTGATATAGCTAAAAATACCACCTCACCCTGGTGCCAAAACTTGCTTTATCAAAATTTTTTTATTTTTTCAAAATTGCCATGTTTCTATTAAGCGGCATTATTTTTGTAATGTCAAATTGTGCAATTCTATAGTCAATATAAATGCAGCTATTTAAGAGTCTACATCAGAGGACCCATCTCTGTGTCTGTCTGGGAGAAGGGCTGAACAAAACTGTCTTTGAAGCATTTAACCTCCCTCTGTTATGGCACAGGCTAGGTTTGAAATGTCAGTGACCTTGTAGGGCAGATGATTGTCTCTTAGCAGTTTTACTTGCTCAAGCACTTCAAGGGAATGCAGTGGAAATTGCACATCTACTGAAGGTGCCTACAATTTAAAATGTGAACTCTGTTTTACATTTGGAAAAGCCTATTTTACATTCTTTTAAAGTTTTCCTTTGCTCCAAAATGATCTCATTTCAACATTTACTATTTACTATTTAAATCATATTTCTGAGTTACAATCTTGCCCTCTTGACATGGAGATCTGTTGTCCTTCGTTCTTATCCTAACTTCTCTGTTTATGTTCAACACAAGATCATGATGTAAGCTGGCACCAAAGTATCAGCTGACTGTAATGTTAGGATGAACTCTGTCAGACTCTTTATCTCATAGTTGGTAACTCTAATACTGAACGTTAAAGTAGAGAGGTCTACTGAAACTTAAGCACTCCTTGGCGTTTGTACAGCCTGTCAAGGTTTGACCAGTCCCACCTGTTGTCTCCAGTTTCCAGCAAATGAATCAGCCGATGTGATTCCAACATGCCTGTTGAGGAAGTACATCAGCTACGCCCGTCAGTACGTCCGACCCACGCTGTGTCCTGAAGCGGCAAAAACCCTTCAGGATTTCTACCTATCTCTGAGATCCCAAGCGCACTCGGCTGATGCCACGCCCATCACCACACGGCAGCTGGAGTCCTTAGTCAGACTTACAGAGGTGGGTTGGTTTGGCTGAGATATTTAGTGAGTGCATCGTACCTTGCTGAAGTTCTGACCTTCTTTTCCGGCAATTGTTTGATTTTCTCTAGGCAAGAGCCAAATTGGAGCTCAGAGAAGTGGCGACACAAAGTGATGCTGAAGATGTGGTGGAGATCATGAAACACAGGTAACTCTGCAGCAACGTCAGCAAATCAGAAGAGACTTTAGAGACTCCATGTTCTATTTATTTTTATCTCACTGTTTCACCAATTAATGAAGTTCCTCGCTGTAATAACCCTAAACAGTGCCTTCCAAAAGTATTTATAGCCATTGAACTTTTTCTATTGAGATATCCTGCAATCGACAAACACAAAGAAGTTCATAAAACCAAACCAAAAAACCAAACCAACTTTATTTATAAAGAACTTTAAAACAACNAATAATTTCCACGGCACACCTGACGATCACTCACGGCACACTAGTGTGCCGCGGAACAGTGGCTGAAAAACACTGCTCTAACAGGATCCTCAGATCCAGGCATCGATGTCTGGTGTCCTGCAACATTTAGATACGTCCTGGTCCAACACACCTGAATTAAATGGCTGCTTAGGACAGTCAAGTCCTCCAGAGTCGTGCTAATGACTTCTGACCTCAGGATTTGACTCGGGTGTGTTAAAGAAGAGACATCTAAAGGTTGGAGGACACCGACCCTTATGAGCTTTAGAACTGTACAATTTTCACTCAGTTGTAATCACATTTACTTGCATACAGTGGAAACTTTACCTGTGTTGAGGCAGGTGAGGAGTTTCCATAGTGTCTTTACTTTAATACCATTTTGGTTTCCTTTTGTTGAAAGTAAATTACAAATATTTAGCCATAGTTTGACCACTGCTTTATGGCAGGAAAAAAGTTTTATGTCATAAATATATAATTTCAATAGAGGCATCCTTTGATTTATACTGTAGAAAGAAGACAAAAGTGTTTCTTGAATTAACTTTAATGTTCATTTCACTGCACACAAAGGATAGATGGAGTGTTTAAGATTTACCCAAATCTTTTGAATTTTTAATGTATGATAAGCTGTTCTATAAGTTATCTCGACAAAAGATAATGTTTTCTTTTGAGACCATTTTTTAAGTAATGTAATGGTAATGACAAAATAATAATGTAAGAACACTTTCTCAAAGGTCATTACACTTTAAATTCTTCTTGCCTGCCTATTTTTCTGGCCAGCGAACCATTCTGCCACCCAGTGGTCGTTTGTCAGACCACCTAGTCTCCTGTACCGCTCAAAATGGACAATATGTCTATAAACAATTTTGGAATATTATAAGGAAGTGCTGAGATATTCCATTTTCCAGAGAACTAACATATTTTCCACTTCAGCACAAGCACAGTGAGAAACGTTCAGAGGATAAAAACACTAGACTCAGAGCAAAAATCAGATGACCCAGCTTTCTACTAGCATGTAAACGCATCATCTACACAAAAATCTGAGAGCTCCGGAAACGTGAAATGAGTCTCAAAAATAGTTGTGCAATCGTAACTGCATCTGTACGTAACTGCAGTTTTGTGTGTATGTGTGTGTGTGTGTGTGTGTGTATGTGTGTGTGTATTTGGTGACTCGTGCATACTTTTCCAACATTTGTATGCGTAGGAAAAGGTTTATTTTCTTTTTATGGCTTACAAATCATGTTTCGCAGATACAACTATCCAAACTTACACACAAAGATGCTTACACGAGTTACAAATCCATTATTACACACGCACAGATAGTTTTAGACTATTTTCACTCCATATTTCTTTTACTGAAGGAGCAGCGATGTGTGACGGCTCGTCCAGGCAGATAGGGAGCGATGTAAATGTAAAACCAGTCTCTGTCTGGCAGCGTTAAGTTTAAAATGCACCGGAATATATTGCTGGGAAAATATATTTTTTTACTTTCTCTAAAACTCCAGTCACATTTGGAGTGACAATGTTTCTCTGCCTGTTTGTTGGTCTTTCACTGAGTTGAGATGCTGGATTCCTTGACGTAAGCCCAGTTGGTGTATCCACAGGACCAAAGTACGTTCCTGAGGCGTTTGTGTTCCTTGACCTTCACTTCCATCCTTGTGGGACCTTTTCGGCTCGATCCTGCGGGTTTCTGGTGACTGACAGCTTATGTTCCAGTGCTTGGTGAGAGTCAAAGAGTGGGTACTAGTCTGTGTGTGTTTTGTTTTCTGTGGATTTCAGTTTTGAGGTTTCCACTTCTCTCAAGGTACACTAGACTGTCTAAAATAGGAAGCTTCTTCTCTTTGGTCTCCTCCTTCCTGAACCTGACTATTGATCATTTTGTTAAGTTTCCATGTCCTCCACATCTCTAAACCAGCATATAGGTGTTGTTTCCTCAGAAGAGCATAACACCTCTTTGTCTCATCCAATGAGCTGTGTGTAAAATAACCCCCTTAAAAGAAACGAAGACAGACAAAAGACATTATTTATTGAAATACTGTGAGTAGGTAACCATTAGCTGCTAACGACATATTTTTGCTTGATTGCAATCGATAGAATTTGTAACAGGCCAGTCAGCGAACAGAATCAATCAAGTTTATTTGCATAGGGTTAGGGTTCAGCAACTACGCAGGAGACGTTTTGAACAAATATGTTAATTTCCTGAATTCAACTGCCGCGTTTATGTCACGGGCAAACGTTTGCAATTGGGTAAAACTTTAAACTTCAACAGAGTCTGAGGCAGGAAGCAATCGTTTCTCAATAGTTAAGAGCCCAGAACGTCTGAACCAAACAAATAGCAGGACAAGGTTATTACCAGGCTGGCTTATGTCTATTTATGCAATAATTCAGCAGCAAAAAATGTTTTTTGAATTGAAAATGTTCTTGATTAAAATGTGATTAATTTACTATGAATCATATGATTAACTTTATTATTATTGTAGATTTTTTTTTTAAAGTCCCAGCACTCATGAAAACACTCAAGGAAAGTTGACTTCAGTTGCTTTATATACAAAAAAGAAAAAGCGAGTTTCTTTGAGGAACAGCACAGAAATTCCAACAACTAAAAACTGAACCCTTGTATGTAGAAATGGGGACCAACTGACCCCACACACGTACAACTTGTATCATTTGCCATAGTCCTCTACATTTGCCTCAGTAATCGCATGCACAAGGGTTAAAATGTAATTCCACCAAATTTAACAAGCAGTCCTACACTTTTTAAGAGTTGACTGAAGGATGAGCCTGTTTAGCAGGTTGTTCAAAGGGGACGTAAACCCTGGAGAAGATTGTTTTCTGAGTGCTGTGCAGTTTGTTTACCGTCTTCCTTGCAGCCATCCTACATCTCCAATCCTTCCAGATGACATTTATTTTTCCGGTCTGCACCCACCTGATGAATCCTTGACACTCCAGGAACAGATGGCGTGCTGGCCGGGACGTTTGCCAGCTCAGGTGTTCCGTGTTGTAAAACAGGCAGCTCCAGAGTCGCACTCGTCTTCAGCAGAGCCTCGTAGAGCCAGAGCGCTACACCCATGTGGTGCATCATGGCACCGACTCAATAACTGATTTCTAACTACTCCCTGCTTCACCGCCAAGAGAAGCTGAAACATGACTGGCACAAAAATAGATCTATTTACCTGAAAGCTCATCTTTCTTTTTGTTCTGAATACCAAGGACTACATTGATAGCTGAGTCATCTGCATGGTTCTTCTGGCATTTACCAGTATCAATTTAGTACAGAGATGAAATGGGGCCAAATATTTGAACAGCATGTTTGCTTGATGTCACTAGAACCACTTAAAGACATCAGAAGAAGGGTTACGTTTCATTTCATATTTCAACTCACATAATTAAAGGCAACTCGGTAAAAATCTCAAGAGAAGTTTTCAGTAGGTCGCTTAATTTGACATATTCCGTAATAATCTTTGGTGTTGGAACGTGAAGAATGAAGCACAGATATTCACTGGTTTCCTGTTAGCAAGCAGATGGAGGCACAGGAATAAGAAGAAAATGCATTTTAGTGCAGAGTAAATATAGTTTGGGGAGTCAAAAAAAATCTGATAAAAGTTAAATATGAGAAAAAACAATAACAGTTTAGGGCCTGTTGGAAAAACTATTTAAGTTTTTTTTGTTTTTGGGTGTCTTTTTTATGATGGAGTATTAGGGCCATAATAAGAAACACTAACATCCTCTATGAAAATCAGCATGCATGTTTCAGACTGCATTAGCAAAAACAAAATCTATGTGACAAGAACATACAAATTCCAGAAGGAAGTTAAGGAAAGCTTGTTCCAATTGAAAAACACAAAAACAAAATGTGTTGCATCAGTGAATATCTTTACTTCTGGTAAAAGGTCAAAGTAAAGAAACTTATAATACAGAAAGAGCAGAGGGAGACGACAGGAAGTGAACAGATAAGACACAACAAATCACAGCAGACAGAGGAACCTTTTTTTATAAAAGTAGAGAAAGGAAGACCAAAATAAGACGGGCCACCTGAGAACTGCTGATGGAAAAGGAGAAAGGGGAGAAAAACTAAAGAGAATGGTTTTCCAACATGGATCCTGTCCAAGGAAAATGGTTCAGATTGATGAAGGAAGAAAAAGAGACAGAAGATGGACCACAGAAAGTCCAAAGAAAACAGATGCTGGGATCAGTGAGAACTGGGGAATTCTGAGCAAACGTTAAACAAATATGAAACTTAAGAAGAATTGAATAAGATAAAGATAGAAATGATTGGTAAAGTTTGAAAAAAAAAATACCCTGAACAAACTCATAATGAAAATATGTTCTTTGCAATAGTTTTAAGATTCTGCCAAAATACAAAGCCTCCATAAGTCAATAAGAACGAGATGGGAATCGAAACATTTAAAACAATAAGATCACTTCCCCAAACATACAAAGAGTTCAATCATAATGTGGAGGCATTTAAGGAAAAAAAGTTTGAGAACAACTGGGCTGTTGTCCACATCTGGCGGTTTTATTCTTATCCAATTCTAAACATTGTGTTTTCACCAACAGAATAAAAGGACTAACGCTCATTAATTATTGTTTTCATTAAATTTTCTACTCTCACTCTGTATCCTGCCTGCTGGCCCACCACCACATACCTCATGACAGCAGGATATTCAGGAAATCATCTCTTACAAAAGGAAAAATAGTTGCATGAAATTTAATATAAACTCTCCTCAGTTGTTTGAGCCCAGACCTGAGCCGCTTGGTTATTTAGCTTAGATTGTTATTAGCATTATTTATTCTGCCTGTATGACATCTGTGTTTTTGGGTGCAGGGTTTTTTGAGCTGATATTGGATTACTTTTGATGACACACTGCATACTCAGTGAAAACAGAGAAAAGTTTCACTGTGGACAAAAATCGATTGTGACAGTTTCACAATTTGTTCTGACACTGTGTGGGTACATTAAATAGCTACTGACTGTCATGGAAGTGATGGAGGCTTAGCAGTAATGGTGCAGAGGAAGAAGCCAAACAAACAGGGAAACTCACTGCAGGGCTCTGTCCTAAATAATGTAGCAGAGAGTAGGTGGAAGCAACTAAGCACTGAGGTGCTATTAAAGCCCAGAGACAAAGTATTTTAGGCTTAGTGCAATAAACAAAAACAGTAGCATTCTAACCAGAACCACCAGGGGGGAGGATTTTACCCATAAGTCATCAGAGCCCAAAGCGGTCTGCTGTTTAACAGTTTTATAAATTTAAGACCAGAATAACACTTGACAAGAAAAAACTAAATATCTGTGGATATTTATTGTATATCATTTGTTTTCAGGTTGAAACAAAAATACTTTAACACAACATTCACACAGAAATGACACTTAAAACAGCAGAACAGTAAATGGTCTTGATTTGAATGATAGTATTTAAGGGGATTTATTTCAGTAATGATGGATGCTTCATGACATCTGTATTGATTTCTAACTGAAAGACTAATAAAATCTTTGAAAAGTTTTCATAGTGAATGAAACAAGGATCCACAACAAACAGTGTGGTTCTACAAACTGCAGGGTGACGCACTTCACTCACTGTGCATAGTCAAGTAATCTATCAATTATTCTGCCAATTAATCAAGTAAATGAATAAAAGAACTTGATATAATATAGCTAAATCCTGCCATATCATGACGTATCGACATCGGCACACATTTTCATGACTTTACTGTACCTCAGAAAATATACCTGTAATAATAATACCTGACTTCTTAAGTCAACCTGGACAAAAATTATACAAACATTTAAAATATATTCAATTTAATTTTAAAAAAAAAAAAAAAACAGGCTGACAGAGACACTTTTTTTTTTTTTTACATTATATAAACTATCACCCTGCTGGTTAAAAACGATAAAAACTTGTTTAGGAAGAAGAGGATGTTTGCTCCCCCTTTCTTCTGCTGAGAGCTGTTAATGTTTTGGTGTCTGGAAAATTAGACGTTTCATAAGCACCAGAAGACAATGTCACAAATCAGCATCAGCCAGTTTTACCTCTGTATGTGCGGTACAATGGTTGCTGGAAAAAAAAAAAAGTATTTTGTTGATTTGTCATCCAGAAACCACTTGCTGCATTCTTGTTGGTTGTGCAGGAGGATCTAGTGATGCTTTTCAACAAGTATGGTTGTATAATTGCCCATGTAGCCGGTTCCATCCGACTCATCTGTTGTTTGTACTCTGCGTTGTGTGTGTAGGTGAAGAAAGAAACCAGCAGTCGAGGACCCACGGTGTGTTGTAGCAGGAAGGCGGGTTTATTCTGTTCAAAATAAAAATGCATTTGGCACAGCAGTTCCCGGGCTCCGGCCTCCCCACACAGACCTTAACCAACCAAAAGAACAAAAATAAAAGTGTTTGCATGGTAAACTCGATAATTGTCTTTAATGTGGGAATTAAATACCCAATAATGTGCTGCGCTACACATAAAACAATTTAACAACAAAATATAACAAGTTGTGAGCTCAGTGAACATACTTTTAAGAACATTTCGAATATTTTAACACTTAAACAGAAGGCAACTTCATACGCTTACCTCTCCCCAGCGCAGCTCGGGGCGAACTGAGGAGAGCAGCGGGAACACACAGGATATGACGCCAAACAGGAAGCAAGAAAATAAAAGCGTCACCACCAAAATAAAATTCAGAAACTAAGAAAAACAAATATACATAAATAGTGAAGATGGATTTGAGGTGAAATATACACCTTTTTTGACAGACTTGCTACACGCATCTGTTAGCAGCCGTTTTCAAGTAAGTGTAAACGTTGAGTTTGGTGGCGTGGCCAGCAGCTTATTTAGATTTAAATTGACAGAGACCCTAAGACAGCTCTTTCTTAAAGAAGTGAGACACTGAATGAAATAAAAATGAATCCTCAATGTTAGGTCAAGACCCTGAGAAGTTACTTTTAAGAAAGCCAAAAAAGCAGGAGGTAAAAATGACGTCTCAGGGATTCTAAGTTTCTTGCACAGAAACAAGTAAAGTTGTGCCACAGAAAAGAATGTATGGACTTTATTAAGTCAAATATTCATGTAAAATGAATGCATTTATTGTTTATTACTTTCTCTGCAACAGCAGACTGAGGCCCAAACATCCACACAGAGTTAACGATAACGATTTGAACATAAAGTCAGGAGCAGAAAGCGACACCCATACAGAGGTGTAGTTCATGTTCTGAGGACTGTCATTATAACTGCAGTAGGGGCTGTAAAATAGCAATTTATAGGGAGATTAAGTTTCACCCATAAAACTGGTTATTCCTTCACAGTAGTAGCTGACGTGTAAAACTTCATGTTCAGCACTGCTTTATTAAAGCATTAAAGTCTGTTACCTGTCGAATAGTAAACTGATTGTTTTCTGTTCAGAATGCATTTACCTTGATGTCCACCAGAAGAAAGTATGTCAATGAGTTTTGCAGTCTTATAATTTATTTAATAACTTTTCTACAACCAGCTTCTTCAGTGCCTGTTTTTTTTTTTTTTCATTTTCATGTACACTGTAATCCCAAACAGTTGTACTAGCGCATAACTAATAAGGTCACAAGAGTCAAATGTCGTTAAGGAGTTGACCAAACTATAAAATGTTGAGCTCAGTTGAGATTTATGCCACTTTAATTGAGTAGGGCTCAATATTTTAGAGCTAATTTGTGTGGAACGCTCAAAAGTTTTAGGAACCATAGTGTGACATTATCAACGTTATCACGTTCTGGTGGGTGGGTCTCATCTCTCCCTCAGGTAAGATGAGTCAGCCATCTTGAATTTGCCTTGATGCGAGAACTTTTGGCCAGTCTGTCCCCTCTGAGCTTCCTTCTTGATCTCCAAGAGCAGCTGATCTGCGGACCTGAGAGACCGATAGGGCATGTAGGGGTGAAGAAGCTCAGAGAGGTAAGCCGGGGCAAGATTATGCAGTGATTTAAAAACAAACATAAGAATTTTAAAATTAATCCTAAAATATACAGGCAGCCAGTGAAGTGAGGCCAGGACAGGGGTCACATGTTCCCTCTTTCGAGTTCCTGTCCTAAGTGGTGCAGCAGCATCTGAACCAGCTGCAGACGTGAGAGCAGCGACTGACTGACTCCTAGATATAGTGAGTTACAGTAATCCAGTCGAGTCAAAATAAAAGCGTGGATCACTGTTTCAAAATGCTGCTTGGAAAGAAAAGATTTCACTGACGCCAAATGATAAAAGCTGGACTTAACCACGGCTCTGATTTGGCTGTCCAATTTAAAATCACTGTCCACCTTAAAACCAAGACCTGTAATAACAGGTTTAAAATAAACCTCCAAAGGTCCCAGGTCCACAGAGGAGGACTCACAGGAGCCACTGGCTCCAAACACCATCACCTCTGTTTTGTTTTCATTAAAATTTAAAAAGTTCAAGGCCAAACAAGCTTTAATATCACCTGGACATGCCAGGAGATATTTGTACATCCTTCTGCTTCGGGGGCAAATAACTCTGACAATCATCAGCGTAACAATGAAATGAAATCCCATGTTTCCTGAGGACAGAACCCAGAGGCAGTAAATACAAAGAGAAAAGCAGTGGGCCCAGAATTGAGCCCTGTGGGACACCATAAGGCATTGAAGCAGCAGATGATTCAGAGTCACTAATTTTGACTGAAATTGTTCTCTCCTCCAGGTAAGACCTGAACCATTTAAGAACAGTGCCACCAATACCTACAACGTGGTGTAATCGCGATATTAAAATGTGGTGGTCTACTGTATCAAAGGCAGCAGTTAGGTCAAGTAAAATCAGAACAACATGGTGACCAGAATCACATGCAAGAAGGACGTCATTAAAAACTCTTATTAAAGCAGATTCTGTGCTATGAAGAGTTTTAAAACCTGACTGGAAAACCTCCAGAATGCCATTGTCATCTAAAAACTGTTTCAGCTGACGGTACACAAGTTTTTCTAAATCCTTAGAAAGAAAAGGCAGCTTCGAAATAGGCCGATAGTTAGCCAGAACAGTTTGATCAAGGCCAGGTTTTTTAAGCAGTGGCTGTACTACTACATGTTTAAAAGTAGCAGGGACCACACCTGAGGACAGATTGCTATTTATAATTGAATGAACAGGCTGCCCTATGCTAGATAAAATATCTTTAAAAAATCTTTTTCCCTCTCATTCAAAGTTTACAAACTTGACTAGGCCATCATCTCTCCACTCCAGTTCAGGTGAAAGCTCTCTCTGCCGCCCTTAACCCTTGTGTTTACAAATGGAGTCCAACCGACCCCACACCCATATAATTGTATCATTTGCCTCATTCCTCTTACGTTTGCCTCGGTCCTCGCACGCACCAGGGTTAAGCATCACCCTGACAGGGAGTTTGTCGACTTTCTCATTAACGGTTTCACTCACGGTTTCCACCCGGGCATAGACATTATCCCAGATTCCACTTGTCAATGTCACAATCTTCAAACCGCTTTTTCAGATCCCGACATAGTTGACTCCCTAACTTGCTAAGAAAGTGAAAGAAGGATTCATGATAGGTCCTTCTTCTAAGCCACCCTATCCCGTTTTTCACGTCAACCCCATTGGTATTGCTACACTTAAATATTCAGGCAAGAAAAGGCTAATTATAGATCTGTCAGCTCCTCACGGTTCTCACGTTCCCAGTATAAACAGCATCATTCCATTTCCTGATTTCTCCATGCAATATGCAACCATCGACCATGCCATTAAACTCATTCATTTAGCAGGGCAAGGCACCTGGGTCTCTAAAGCAGATATCACCAGTGCATTCAAAGTTCTTCCCATTCGCCCCAATTTCTGGCGTTACTTCAGCGTAGTTTGGAAAGGAGCTTTTTACTTTGCTGTCTGCCTCACATTCGGCTGTCGCAGTAGCCCCAACATTTTCGATTCCCTATCAGAAGCCCTGTGTTGTATCCTTATCAATACTTCCAAGCTCCCCTATGTGATACACCTTCTGGACGACTTCCTTCCCCTTCATCTTCTCCTCCTCGTCTCGGGTTTAAGTGCTCTAACCAAAGTTTTCTCTCAGCTTGGCGTTTCCCTTTCCGAGGAGAAAACCATCGGTTCCGGCACCTCTTTAGAGTTCCTAGGTATGACTCTTGATTCTTCATCCTTCCAAGCGTCCTTACCATCTGAAAAAATCAATCGAATAACTTTAATGCCTTCAAACTTCCTACTCACTGACAGATGTTCTAAACAGCTGCTTTCTCTTCTCGGCCATCTGAACTACGCTATTCGCATAATTCCGCAGGGCAAATCCTTCATTTCTCATCTATCAACAGCAGCCAGCATCTCTTCTCTTCTCTTCAAGGTTCGCTTGTCATCGATTAGGGGTTGAACGACTACAAATTTTTTAAGGTCGACTACATCATGATAATGGTCGAGTCGATGTCGACTAGTCGCAGTGATGTCATAGTGACGTAAGCGCAAAAACCCTTCACAACTACTTGGAGGCTTTATCTGCTATTTTCACGGCAAGTATGGACCCTCCCCCCCCACACACACACACACTCCCCTTCTCCTGCTTTTACTAAGTCTATTATGCAGAATTAAAAGAGCAATAAACAGATGATTCTTCGTGAGCAGCGGAGAAAAGTTGGTTTCACAAAGTCGGGTCTGACTTTTTTTTTTTTTTTTCCAAACACCGGCTGATGCTGATGATCTCTGGGTAGCTGCTCGTATAGGAGGCAAATTATCACACTGACCACTGGTGCTTTTGGAACATCACAAACTAAACTTATTATGAATGGATCCCGTTTGGTTACAGTTGAATTTAACGAAACCTCCTGCTGCTCCTCCTGCTGCTCCTCCACCCGATGCGCAGCATGATCTCTGCTGACTCAGCAGCGGCTCTCTGAACCGACATGCAGACCGAGATCGCCTCTATCAGATCCTCAGACTTAGTTTCCAGATGTAGTCCAACCATAACTTTATAAGAGCGTAAAGATCTTATAAAGATCTTTACGCTCTTTAGAAGCGTAAAGCTCT
>NW_015113754.1:28116-38274 GCF_001443285.1 Poecilia latipinna
CAAAGGCAGCAGTTAGGTCAAGTAAAATCAGAACAACATGGTTACCAGAATCACATGCAAGAAGGATGTCATTAAAAACTCTTATTAAAGCAGATTCTGTGCTATGAAGAGTTTTAAAACCTGACTGGAAAACCTCCAGAATGCCATTGTCATCTAAAAACTGTTTCAGCTGACGGTACACAAGTTTTTCTAAATCCTTAGAAAGAAAAGGCAGCTTCGAAATAGGCCGATAGTTAGCCAGAACAGTTTGATCAAGGCTGGTGAATTAAATGTGAATTAAAGAGAAATAACATGATTTTCTACAATATTTTGCAAAAAAAAAGTCTAAAAATTGTGGCGTGTTTGTATTTAAGCTGCCTGAATACTGTCTGGAGTTATTTGTTGCTGCAATTAGTCATTTTGGGTATATTGCTACCAGCTTTACACATGTAAAAACAGGATTTCTGCTTATTTAGATTTTACTTAGGAGTGTTTAGAGGAAGGGGGTGAGTACAACTGTAGGCCTGCCGCAATAAGCAGTAAATTAATCGAATGATAAAGTAAAACAAACTAAATAATTTCCATGTGCATGATTTATTGTTTTTNCTCTNTCCTCTCTTTCTTTCTCCCAAAAACTGGATGATAAAAGTCTTTAGTTTGGTGAATTTTGTTTACAGAGACTTTGTTGATCATTTTATTTGTTTTTTTTTTTCTAAAATATCTAAAATTTCTTCCAGTCTTAACTGTTCATTAGAAATGACAGATTATTGGTCTTTGAGAATGTGTTCTTGCATTACTATGCTGTTACCTTTGCATTACTTGACAATGGTCTCAAAACCAACAATGCTATCATTTATCATGATAACTCCTGGGACAATTTATCATTCAGCAAAATTTGTTACCGTGACAGGCCTATATACAGATGCATTGAAGAAAAAACAGAACAACTTGGAGAACCACACAGTACTTTCAAGTGTGTGGTTGTAATGTGAAAAAAACACTGAAAAGTTGAAGGTATATGAGCATAGTTGTAAAGCACTGTATTTCTTTTAACTGTGGATGCACAATTTATCAGTATCAGTTGATGTTAGTCATCTTTTAACATGGCAGTATTGGTCTGGAAAGTAAAACTGGGCCGATATTAATGTCCAAACAATGTTTATTTGTTTTCCATTTAAATTTTTACATGGGTGCATTTTTTCTATTCTTTCTCGAAACAATCAAGGTAGTGTAAAAGTCTGCTCGTTTCTAGAGGTGAGGGCCTGTCTTATTGTGTTGTGTACTGCGACGTAAACATCTTTTGTTTCCGTTTGAAGTCTAGCTGATACATATTCAGACGGCCTGGGAAACCTGGACTTTGAACGTTCTCAGCTCGGCTCTGGCATGAGTCAGCGAGGCGCTGCAAAGCGGCTGGTCAGCGCCCTCCACTCACACGCTCAGAGGACCAATCAGAAGCAGTTCGACCTGCAGACGATTCGATCTGTAGCTGACAAAATGAACATAAAGGTGAAAGTTCTTGACCCGAAAAAAGTTAAACACATAGACGTGCTCATCATTTATAATTATTATTGGGTGAGTAAAGTTAGTACATTCTCTACAATCCCAGTTCTAATGACAACTTTATGCTGTTGATTCCTTCCAGGTGATGGATTTTCAAGGTCTTTTGAGTTCCCTCAATGAACAGGGCTTCCTGCTAAAGAAAGGGCCCAAGTTGTACCAACTTCAGACCATGTGATTGCTGGACACTACTGCCCAACACAGACTTTACTTGGTGTTTGGTCGGTTATTTGTAAAAAGGCAAAAAACTAAAAACACAAGAAAACCTGTGTGGGGATAATATTCTCAGGCAACGAGTAGAGGGAATGCTGATGGTCAGAAGAAAATAAGGGAGTGAATCCAGCCAAAAACCCTCTAAAGTGCATCTTCCTGGATGCAGCATTTGTCAGGAATGCAAGTCTCCAGCAGTAGTAGCTATTCACATACGAGCTAAAGTGCATGAATATGCTAATTGTTTAATTTATTTAATCTCACTACAGTTGTTTTCAAAAATGAATTTTCTCTTTATGTAGATAACTGTGTAAAAATGTACAACTACTGTTTGTGCAAATTCTGTTGTAAATAAACTATTCTTCTGTGTCGAGCGTTTCATTAAATACGACAAAGACTTTATTTTAAAATGGGTTTTTAAATACTTTTTTTAAAACGGCGAATCTTAAACACTACGGAAGCCCATTTCCGCCATGAAATGAAAAATAAAAGACCAGCAGGAAGTCATAATTTCGACTTTCAAAGTTATAATTATGAGATTCAAAGTCATAAAGTCGAAATTATGACTTCCTGTTGGTCTTTTATTTTTTCTTTCATGGCGGAAATGGGCTTCCATAGAAATGGGCTTCCATAATATAATACAGTCTCAGATTGAGCAGAATAAAGGAACTTTTTTCTGAAACTATTTTGAAACCCACCTATGTTTTACGACATCTTGTGCCGTATGTATTTCCGGTAACATGGCAGCCTTGCTTCCCTCGCAGGGTTGCCATCAGGCTCAGTAACCTACGATGAGCATGCGGGGAAACGACACACGGGCAGCCGGTCAGTAATGCGAGCCTCTCGAAGATGATAACGACGTGTTTGAGCCGGCTTTCCGCTTCACTGTTTCTCAAGGTAGCGAGTGTTTCTGAGCGCTGCCCGGGTGTATGTCGGCTTGCGCCCCCAATATGGCGACTCGGACAGCCACCTGCCCCGGTGAGCGTGAGGCTCACACGGCCTCGACTTAGTGGCTCGTGGCTCTTCAAACTCAAATGGACGGACTGTGGGGGTTCGCGCTCGAGCCTCCAGAGAGTGAAAATGTTTGGACTCGCGGAGGGATCTGTGCTTGTGCACCGAAGAGGAGTTGGACGGTCAGCGGCCGTTTGGAGGCCGCTGTTTCTCCCCAGAGTTCGAGGACTTTGCAGCAGAAAGACCGAGGAGGCGTCTGACAAGTCCACAGCAGCGGACAGGGACACGGTACCGGGACAAGGACTGTTCAAATTCAAAGAACTGGTGAGTCCGAACAGGGGACAGAGGCAGCCACAGCTGTTAACCCTCCCACTGGTCAGAGGGCTGCAGCTTCCCACACGGACAGCTAGTACAGTTCAACCAAGGTCACTAAAAAGGATAGGTGGCATGATGATGCTATTATTACATTTCTTGTTTTTACTATATTAACAATTTAATCAGTTACCGTACTTGTAGAATAGCGGACGTAAGTTTAGGCGTATAAGTATATTTTCCCACAGCAGAAAGATGAAGCATTATAATTCAATTCAGTTTATTTATATGGCGCCAATTCACAACAAATGTCTCAAGTCACTTTGGAAAAACAAAATATTCAATCACATACATTCAAATTGATCCTATCAAGCACTACAGTATTATTCAGAGTAGTTTAAAAAAGTTTCCCGGCTAATTGTATGGAGTCATGTCAGGATATTTGAACTAATCTGCATATTGGCAATGGTATGCTTTTAGAGAAATAACACTTTTTATTGACCTTATCACAAGGTCTGGACTGTTCATGATTAAAAATGTGATCAGTGTTTGGCACACTTTCTTGTTATATTTAGCAACATTTCTGACCAAAAACAATCGGTATCGACAGGTCAGGCTTCGGTGATCAGTGCAATCCTACTGTCTATATGGAGTTTGCATGCGCTCCCCTTCTGTGCATGGGTTCTCTCCAGGTACTCTGGCTTCCTCCCACAGCACAAAAACAAATTATTTCTCAGATTGTGTGGCTTCGCGATAAAACAATCTGTTGACCTGGATTGTTTTGGAGAACTTGACCTTACTTGCAGCATATCTGTCGCCTTTCAGCCCAGATCATGTCTACTGTAAAAAAAAAAAGAAAAAAGTCTCCAGATAGGCTTGATTTATAAATCACCCTTGAAACGCACTGAGTGCAGACTCCTCTCTGGAAGAGAATCCTCAGAAGAAGTGCAGACCTGAAGCTGAATGTTCTGATCTCCTCATCATGACCTTTCAGAAAGAATTAAGGACAACAGAGCGGATTTCATCCATCCAATTCTTCAGACCCAAGGTGTTGGAGTGGAAGTCATTCTGGTTTAGTCTGCTGTTGTTCTAATCATCATTTTATTGATTATTTTAACATCTTCGTTTATCAATATTTGTTAAAGGCAGATTTTCTTTGACTGACTGCAGTGAGAGATTTTAATGTCACAAAAATCTGGAGTCTTATTGTGGAGCTTGATTCTTGTTTGACAGCCTGTCTCTGAATACTGTGATCTTAGGTTGTCTTAAGACAGCCTAAATTTCTGTTTGTTGCTCTTTTTGACAATATGTTTAAGTTGATAGATACTCTTCTGCTTAAAATTCTAGGTAAATCTAGAGTTCATATTTCTGCAAGAAGTGGGGTTAAAGGTCAGCAGCAACCAGCATTTCATATGGTTTACCAGAACGGTCTGAAGAAAAACTTTTGTGAGAAATTTTTACTTTTCTCTTTGTTGGCAGAACCGCAAATATTTTAAAGTTACAATTAGGATAAAAGTTTGCAGTAAAAGTTTAAAAATCCTGACCTGCTGATACCAATGTTTTAAATTTTTTTTGTCAGAGAAGTTGCTAAATTAAGCGGCTGACCTTTGTGGTGGTAAATCAGTTTCATAGGTAGACAAAGACTTCTCCTGTCAGTTCGGTTGTGTTGTGTTCTTGGTCTTGTATAAAGGCGGGACAAGCAGTGACCTCCCCATCACATGTATGTCAAATGTACAAAGGCTCAACTTTTTGCTCTGCGCTCCCACTGCTTTAACAGTCCACTAGACGTAAAGTTATTAGATTTTAGAGTTATGTTTGGTGTTGGTTGGTGACATTAACTTGCCCCTTTAAATATCATTTCCTCAAGTCAAAACAACCTCAATTAAAAAAAAACTTTTGTAACAGAAAATGATAAAGATATGTTCCCTCCACACCCCACGGATAAGTCAAGTCAGCATAGATACGCGGACAGACGAGATTTGCTCCAGGAAGAGCTTTGATGATTTTTTTTTTTTTCGTTAACTTCCAGCTGTATCCTGTTTGTAACCTCTTCCTCTCTGCAGTATGAGAACCCATGGACAATCCCCAACCTGCTGTGTATGTGTCGGATTCTGCTGGCTCCGTATCTGGGTTATCTGATCACCCAGCAGCACTTTGACCTCAGCCTGGGTCTGTTTACTTTGGCAGGAGCCACTGACCTGGTAATGCTTTTCTTAGTTTATCTTTTTAATAATTTGTCTTATTTATCCCAGTGAAAGTGAAAGCTTTAAAAAATGTATTGTTCTGTGTGAAATTGCTTCTTTTTGACTTGCACTTTAATGTTTCAGTTCAATTCAAAAATACTTCATTTATGTCAAAGAAAATTAAACATTAATTAAAATCATTCTGGTCAATTCAGAGAGTCGTTGTGGGTGGTGATGCTTTGGGCAGGAAGGATTTCCAGTAGCAGTCAGTCTTGCAACAAATCTAAATCAGCCTCTGTCTGAAGACTGTTGCTGTACGACAGTCTCATGGCTGTTAAGAAATGCTAACAGCTCAATATTCAGGCAGCAGAGATCATGTTCAACAGCAACATGTCCTAGATGACATCATCAGTTGTTAGCTAGCTATGCTAATGTGTCCAGATACAGCGGTAAGACGGTGAAGCTGGGTTTTCTCAGGTAGGGAGGGTGAAAAAGAGAAGGCTACGTACAATCATTTCAACTTTTTTAAAACATCATGTTATGACAAAAATAAAGCTTAAAAAATGTGCAACTTTTTGAAAAAGGTGCTGCAAAATCAGTCATTTTAGGTTGCAATAACCACACACACAAAAAAAACATTGCAACATCCCAGAGGGACTGAATAAACAACCTCGTTTGTTTATTGTTGCTGCTCCTCTTTAAATCTCTGTTTTTATCTGAAAATAAAAATTAAGAACAAAAGTCCTTCCAGCTCCACAGCATCCAAAACCAAAGGGAGTAAATGTCCAACGAAAGGGATGAAAAACTAGAAACAGAAGAATTAACCTAAAAAAACTGAATTCCGGTCTAATTACTGCCAGAAGTTGTGTGATGAAGAAATCATTCAAACAGATCCCGTCTGACAACACGCAGTGTGTTGATTTGTTTGGCCAGTCAGAACCCTGAAGCTTGTCTCAGTGTCCCGTCTTTGTCCCTGTGTCTCCTCCAGCTGGATGGCTTCATTGCCAGAACGTGGCCCACTCAGAAGTCGGCCTTGGGCAGCGCTCTGGATCCGCTGGCTGACAAGATCCTCATCAGTGTTTTATATGTGAGTCTCACCTACGCCGAACTTATCCCAGGTATTAAACTCAGCAGGCCCCGGCTCTGCTGTTATTCACCAACACTCCAAGACTCTGTGTGAGAGCCGCAACGAATCTAACCGGCTGTGTTTTGTTTCAGCTCCGCTGACGGCTTTAGTCATTTTTCGAGACATTGGTTTGATCGCCGCCGTCTTCTGGGTCAGATACAAGACCGTTCCTCCACCGGTGAGAAATGCTGGGAACATGGGTGCAAATGGTTCTGACAAACGCTCCTGTGGTTTTCTGTCACTGTTCTCATGGAAAGTCAATGGAGCCTCAACAGTTTCAGCTGGTTTGAATTATACTGATTGATGTGCCATGGTGTATTGAATCATTCTAGACAAAAAAGAGGATATTTACACCAAAAAACGTTTGAGAACTTTGAGAATAATCTCAGAAATTTTCAAGAAAGAATTGGGAAATTTCAGAGCTCCGAATGTCTAAAACTTGCAAGAAAAGAAAATTGAGATTTACTTCAGACATTTTCTAGAAAGTAAATTTCTAAGTTTCCAAAGTCAAATTTGCTAGACAAAAATGAAATGTTGATATTAAATTCAGAAATATTCTAGAAAAAGCTAAGAAAATTCAGTTTTAAAACTCTGACACTTCCTAGAAAGGCTTCAATTTTGAGAATAATTTCAGAAATGTTCTAGAAAAAAATGTGGAAAATTTGATTTTTGAGATTATTCTCAATTTTACTTTGGAAGTTTTAAACTTTTCAAACTTCAAAATTTCCTTTTTGTTTGTTTAGAAAATACTTAGATGAATCTCAAAATTTGAGGATTTTGTGGCAGAAATGTACTTTTTTTCTAACTACAATGACCCTTATATGTCAGTGTGCTTCTTTATTATAACTTTTTAACAAATGTTCTCTCGTGTTGTCCAGGTGACCCTCAGTAAGTTTTTTAACCCCTGCTACACTACAGCCCAGCTAAAACCCACACTCTTCAGCAAGGTGAGCTCTACTTTTAAATCTTTTTATCTAACCTGAGAGAAAAACCATGCTGAGCTCCATTAACTCTGAAACTGTGTTCACTCTGTTTTCCTTCTTGTTCACGGAAACCTAAAAATGTTGCTGAACCTGGAACAAACTTTTCATTTCTTCTTCATAAAGATGACCTTGACTGAAAATGTGCATAATTGTTTGTTCAGGTGAACACGGCCATCCAGCTGTTCCTGGTTGCCGCCTCTCTGGCTGCTCCGGTCTTCCACTATACGGACAGCGCCCTGCTGCAGGGTTTATGGTAACATCACATGACCTCTGCAGACGTCCCTTTGAATTTTTACCCTCTCCTCCGTTTCCTTAGAAGAAACTACTAAAACCAGCAACAAATGAGCAGGAATTACTCCTCCTGTGTCGGGCACGTAAATGCTGCTTGTTCAGATCATTTTGATTCGGACCAAATAGGGAGCTATAATAAAAATCTAAATTACTGCAGTCATTTATGTTACATAGAAGCCTATATTTTTAAATAAGTGTTATTTTTTTCCAGTACCACAAACATTTAAACTTTCCTCTCAAAACTGATATCTCCTGATCTCTTCTGTATTATTTTGAATATTTTAATATCATTTTTATAATATTGCAGGACCTGATCTTGCTAAATTTGATGTGGCATCATGTGTCTTCATGATGTCTGGAACTGTGCAGATGTTCCCAGATGTTCATTTGAGTTTTTTTGTGGATCTTAAGTAGGAAGCATCACCACTGAGGTGGGTCCATAAATCAGCTTCAATTTTTATGCATTTAGCTGATCAAGCGATGCGTCCATGTGAAGCTGATCTTATCCACCTCCACAAAAGTCTGAAAATCATCCCGCGGCCGAGAGAGAAGACTGACTGGCAGACCCACCTAACAATAATCCCCACTGATGTCAACTTTTAGCAACTTTTTAAAAATAAACATCGGTTTTGACCAAACTCAGAATCTACAAGTCTGTTTTTTTAAAGATTAGCCAAAAAACTACAACCGGTGCGCCCTTACTCCACCACTAATGTGTAACATAAAGAGTTGGTCAAATAGGTTCAGAATTGGATTCAGATTAGTTTCATGACAACATCATAAATTCAGAGGTAAAAATATGAAAATAATGACGAATACGGAGTGAACTGAGAACAATCAAACTATTTTTGCTTGGCTCTGTAGAGCTTCAGGCTGAATTATATTCAAATATAATTAAGGTTGCAGCTTTGTGGAGGAGGTATTTTAATAGAATATAAGTTTATTAAAAATCAAAATAAGTTTCTTTTTTTCCATAAAAAAATTTAACATGCATTTTGTTTCCCAGTTCAGCATATAACAATGTTTTCCTGGCACTACCACTAGGGGCAGTATTGTATCAGCTGTATAACAGGTGTTTAATGAATCCCCTCCATTGTTCGAGCTTTTGATTTGAAAAACTCATCTAGCCAGACGAAAGCTGTCATTTTAACTAAAACTGTTCTTTATGATTCTGCAGGTATGTCACAGCTGTGACCACAGCAGCATCAGGCTACAGCTACTGGCATTACGGCCGCAAGACTGTTAAGGTGTTGAACACCAGATCTCCATGACACCACCCCCCTCCCGGGATGCTCCCCCTCCCTCCCGGGATACGGCCCCCTCTCCCCAGACGCTCGTAGGAATAAAAAGAGAACAGAAGAAGCTTCTGCAGGGGGACGCTCATCAGCCGCAGCGACTGTAGAACAGACAGGCAGATGGACCGTCGCCAGGAGCTCTGAAGACAAGCAGCTGTGACGAGCCTTCATGGGTCACCATGGCGATGACGCATGCAGGGGGAAAACAAGTGAAGCCACAGATGGTTTCATTGCAGAGATCCTGAGACAGCAGCTCTGCCAGCGGGTGCGTCCAGAGCCATGTGCATGGAGGGGAAAAAAACTGCAAACATAAATAAAAATATTTCCTCCACCCACGTCAAGAGCCGCACAAGGCAACCTCAAGCCCTGAGCTGCCAGGTTCTTCTTCCTGGTTTTATTTCTTATAGTCAGTCAGATGCAACGTCCACCGAATTATTGTCTCATCAACCTGAATTTTTGTAAGCCAGTGATTTCTGATTAAACAAAACAAATAGAAAATCTGCTTTGGTGTGTCTGTGATTTGATTGGATGAGCAAAACCAAAGTTTAATCTCCTAAAACAGAAATCTGACATCTGACCCGTTTAGTGGAGTTTTAAACTAAGTCGGTGAAAAGCAAAGACATCCCAGCAGGGGTTCCCAAGCTGCTGCATCACGATAAACCTAAATGAGCCAGATTACTTATAATAGTACAGCCTTTAATTAGTGATAGTATTTATTGGTCCTTTACATTTTAATTTAATCAGCTTATTGTTTTAAAGGAGCACTATGGTGTAAAATCAACTTTTAGAGCTTTACATCATGTTATATTCTATTACCTCATCCAAAACATACCTGTAGTCCTGATTTGATTATTTGATGCATGTGAAAAATCCTTTAATCTCCATAGCAACCGCTATGCAAAACTAGTCAGATGTGCCTCTGCCTTCAAGGACAATGCTTCTCCTCTGAGCTGCAGTTTCCAAGCTTCCACTGCCACTATCCCACTCAGCTCCTTCAGACTAGCCAGCAGAAATGAGCAAACACCTGATGAAACTGCGCATGTGTTGAGCTCATTAAATGAGCTACTTCTAAGTGCAACGCTGGTAAAAATGTTAAAGGGTTAATGGAGCATGTGAGATGTATGTATTTTCCGCACTATAAGGCGCACCTTCGGCTTATGAGGAAATTGGAGGATTTTACCTCCGCCTTATAGTGCGGAAAATACCATATATATATATATATATATATATATATATATATATATATATATATATATATATATATTTTTTTT
>NW_015113754.1:41949-47004 GCF_001443285.1 Poecilia latipinna
ATATATATATATATATATATATATATATATATATATATATATATATATATATATATATGGCATTTTTATAATAACTGAAGGTAACATAGTTACTTGATTGTGCTATAAAATCGCGCTGCTTGGAAAACACAATACTGCTCCTTTAGAATTTTTATACTTTTAGATTAAAAAACACAATTCACGCTGTTTTGGGAGAGCCAGAAGTTTTATCTCTTCGTGATTAATTGTGTAAATGTTTGTTTCTTAATGAGGTTTTTAATCTTATTTGTTTTTAATTTAGTGAATTGTAGGTAAATCATGTTAGATCTCAGCCTGTCTGGAAATGAAAAATCTGGAGTTCAGCTTATTTCCCTGCTCGGTGGAGTCATTAGGCCACAGGAGCGTTTTTGTTTTGTTTTTCGTAAACACGCCTCCTCTGGTGGTTCTATCACCCCCTCTAGGACACTTGGGAAGTCGGAAATGAGGATGTGTGACATTTTCAATTTGGTTGGGTGTGCCCCCCTGCCCCCCGACCCTCCTAGCATTTGTCTGCACCAGTAGCGCCTGCAGCTGTGCGCACTGTGCGTACCTTGAGATTTTCCTATAAGTAAAGGAAAAAATGTTACTGGATTTTTTATTATCTAGCGATCCTTGCTATAAGCCAGTTTTTCTCAAACTTTTTCAGGCTGAGGACCACTAATTGACCAATTCATGTATATATTTATTTAACTTTTCAAATCAAAATCAAATCAAATTTTATTTGTATAGCACATTTCAGCAGCAAGGCATTTCGAGGTGCTTTACATAATTAAAAACAAAATAAAAACAGCATGTGACATTGAATAAACAGTAAGAAAGAGAAAGAGATTTTGGAAAAAAGAAACAAAAGAAAAAGATTTTTTTAAAGAAGATAAAAACATACTTTTGTTACAGTATTTAGCGCCTGTCGTCGCCGGACTCCGCCGTCCGTTTAATACGGTGTTAAACGGACGGTGTTATCCAGGTGTTATCCAGGTATTATCCAGGTATTATCCAGGTGTTATCCAGGTGTTATCCAGGTATTATCCAGGTATTATCCAGGTGTTATCCAGGTATTATCCAGGCCCAATTGCCTAACAGGACAAGGTCTCCAACCTTGCAGCACCAGGCTCCATCCACCTGTCAAGCGACTTTTTGCGCTAGGACTTCGCCGTCCTACACGGATTTTTGTGCACCTTTTTTACCTGTTAGAGTCTGGAGTTTACAGGGTTTTTCTGTGCGCGCAATGACCCTCAATCATTCGCCACTTTTACATAAATAGATAAAAAGTAAAGATAAAAACATTAAAAACATCGAAGACATCAAATACATTTTGCTGTCATGCTCACAAATAAAGTAGAATGATAAAAACTTTTGCTTTTATCATTCTACTTTGAAGATTGCAAGACTTAAAACCAACACAGTCAATGTCTGTGATTATTCCTTATTTTTTTAAATATTGTGAACAAACATTGTTGTATGAATTCCTATATTCCAACATATGCATAAAGGCGGATTAGATCCGCTGTTCTTGTGGACTATGCGCATTATGCACATTGTGGCCTGTATTTGTGTGGTTTTGGTTTGTGCTGGTTTTGTGCCTCATGCACATGATGGGCGTTGGAGATGTGGTTGTGCTCGTGTGCGTCAGGTGCAGTGACAGTATTGTGCGCACCCTCCGATAATATCCTGCAGGCGGCGCTCCTGGACAGCACCATGTAGATAGAGCAGCACGAAAGAAAGTTTGTGTTTTTTATTCACCCACACACTCAAACAGGGTTTGGTACAGCTTACCCTTATTCAGCCCCCACTGTATTAATGCGGTAGAACCACCTTTTACTGCAGATACAGCTGGAAGTCTATCAGAGTTGACGTCTTGCAGCTCTTGCCTGTTCTTTCTCTCAAAATAGCCTAAGCTCAATCAGATTGGATGGTGGTCTGTGAATAGACTTTAGCTATGTTGTCATCCAATTGTCATGTGACTTTTGAGCAAACTTTTAAAATGTTGCAATTACAAAAAAGGAAAGTGAATAAGGCATGTTTCCATCTAGAGCATTTAGAACAATCAACCAGGCTAAGTTGACATACATTTTTGTCAACTGTTGACGTAAGCATGTCTCTAATAAACAATAAAAAGTAGAGGTTGCAAACTAGCATGGACCACACATCTCATAAAAATGGAGAGAATCCTCCCCTCTGTGCTACAGGTTTGGACTAGACATTTCTCAGACTATTGTCTCTCTGGTAAGATACAGACCCTACAGTAGACGATAAAGTTTGCTACATCATAATTTATTCGGCAAACATGTTTTCATCTCCCGTTAGCGTGGGAGCTAACAGCAGTTTAGCTCTTGAGCGAAAAACACCCTCAAGACAGTGTAAAACTTTTTTTGCAAAATTAATACAGTTACTTAGAATTTTACCATTTTATCTGTGTTTCCACTGACTGTAAAATTTTACAAATTGGAATTACAAAAATAAATAAGTTTATTGGAAACATGCCAATGACAAAAAACTAGTTTTTCCATAAAAAGTTTTTGTTCTTGGATGAGGTGTTTTTTTATATGCATAGAAATTGGTATACTTAGCAAAACTGCAATGGAAACACTTTTTTCCCATCACACCAGTTGTGATTTACAACCAAATATTGTAGGAGGATGATGGCGAGGCATGTTTTTTAGGACTTATTGCTTGAACAAACTTACTCAGGTATGATTTTAACTGTATTTTTTATTTATTGGAAACACTGCAATTGCGAAATTGTGTTTTTTTCGACATTAGCATAATATCAGTAAAGTAGTGCGTACATTATAATGGAATCACAACTACTGACATTTAATTAAGTCTTGCCGCAGATTATAAATTAGACTTCGGACTGAATTATGGGCCATTCTGAACTCAATTGCAATTAAGTCCACCTCTCTCCTCACAAGCTCTGAACATCTTCCCTCTCCCTGCACAAATAAACAATCAATTTTAAGGCACTTTAGAAACTGGAAGTTGGAATTTCAGAAATGAAGACACACCTATTTCTGAGACCACTGTTGTGCAGCCTTTTGAGGTGTCGCCAAAGGTTTCACCATTCAGTCTTGCTGCCCTTTAATGCTGATTGCTTACATTAGATGAGGAAATGTAGGGAGTGGTGATCACTGGGGCGTTGAGTGGATGTGGGTGTTGATAGTGGGATTCTGTGAAAGTCCTTGGTGGGTGTGAGTGGAGTTGAGTGAGATGTGTGATGCAAGCTGTGGGGGCCACTTGGATTTGCTGTCAGCAAGGCATGAAAGACAAGCTGAACTCAAACCTCCATACTCCACTTTCTAATCCTCTTTTAGCGCTGATTATTCTTCACCTTAAAGCCTTTTGGTGCCTTCTCACACTTGCTGTTTACCTTTGAAACTTAGAGGCATTTTCTAAATGAATTTCTGTGGCACTAGTGGCCTTTATTCGACAGTAATCTGACAGGAAGTGGGGAAAGACATGTGGCAAAGAAACCGAGGTCTATAGCCTCACCTGCTCTAACCACTGCACCTAAGCTTTTCTGTCTGTACTAAAGTTCCAAAGGTTTCACTCGCCTGCATCATACAATCGCCGCATCATGTTCATCCACCGCCAGCCCATTAGCATCAGACCATGCCCCGTCTCAGCTAATCATCGATCAAGCTTCCGTTTAGAAGGACCTTCATTCATGGCATCATCCGTTTTGCTCAACCCACCTCCACCCCTTCTACAGCTCCATGCTCCTGGATCTTCAGGCCTCCATCCTTTCTCTGGCCTCCACCACCAGTGTTCAGGCCCCAGGGGAGAGACATCCCTAATCAACATTGGAAATGCTCATCCAAGCTCACTTCAGTTCACAGCACAATGTCTTCTGCTGGGGTCCGAGCGCCAAAGAACTTTGATTCATTGATGTCAATAAACTTTCTAATCACAGTTTTTTTCTGTGTGAGTCTCTCCAGATTAAAGTATGCACAGCAGAAACATAAGCCAAACTGACACACTGAGAAACTGCAAAAATGCTGGATTTCAAAAGGGATCTTAGCAAGAACCCAAAACACCTGGAAGGGCTTCCAACCGAAATCCTTGATATTCATAACAATTATGCAGAAAAACAATGATTTATACTTGAGGCAGAAGAAGTTTTATTCCATTTTTAATTGTCTTCAGTGACTTTTCTTGCTGCCCCCGGCTCTGCAAGCATTAATCCTCTTGGGAAATATTTTGGTGCTTTCACTCAACACAGCAGATTTTAAACACTGATCTCCAAGATCCATTTGGGTCTTGATGACCTCAGGCTACTTGTTAAGCTTCTTCAACAGCCAGTTTTTGTTTTGTTTTTTTAAGTCCTCCTGAAGCTGATTTGGATGGTTTTAGTGATGACGAGGGCTCCGCATTTCGTAGCTCAGCTCTCCAGAACCCACACTTAGGCTGAATCACACCAACAAGAACAAACTTTAGATCTGTGCGCTTATGTCAGCATCTCCCTCCAGCTGCCGCTCCAAACCTTCAGTCATTCCAGCATCAAGTTAGACAAATCCTGTTTCCTCCAGACATTGAAACATGTCATGTACTGAAATGAGCTGAAAGGCCACTCAGAGAAGAGGAAGCTGTTACTTCAAAAGACCCATAAAAAGCCAGTCTGCAGTTTGTAAAGGCCTGCAGAAACAAAGAACTTCATCTCTGAAGACGTGTCCTGTGGTCTGATGAGACTAAAGTTTGTTCATGATGGCCATCACAACATTTGAAGGAAAGAAAACAGGATATTAAACCATCTCAGCTCTTTTGTATGACCTGGGGAAAGTATTCACAAGATTCAAAATATTTATGTGTGAGCTCATTGTATTTTAATCTATACCTTATGTCTCCCCTCGGTTCAAAGTTCAATCTATGTCGACATTCTATATAAAGAATTTCAATGCAGATCAGACAAGCTGTTCACTTAAGTCAGACTGAAGATTCCCAGTCCTCTGCTGAGATACTTTAGTGAGACAGCTCTTATAGATAACCCCAGTGTTGTGGTACTCGAAGTTGGTCTTGGTCTTAAGACCGGTCTTAAGACCA
>NW_015113754.1:51986-55594 GCF_001443285.1 Poecilia latipinna
GATAACCCAGGTATAAAAGATAGAGACTCTTTCGTCTAGACAGAGCAGCCAATGAGCGCGGGTGGATATGTCTGCTTTCTGTTCTCACTCATGCAAGAATCAATAAAATGTTGGTTGAGTGAAAATCATTGATCTGCTTGGTAACTTAGAGTGACAGTTTGTTAGGAGGGTTTTTTTTCCTGATTTTTGCTTTTTTTTCCATTACCACTTCATAAATGAATGATGTCATGAGCAAAAAACATGTCGAAATGTTGAAGCAGAACCTAAAAACATCAGGAAGGAAGGTAAAGTTTGCCAGCAAATTGTTCTTCCATAGGGACAATGATCCAACCCATATACGTATAATCCAGTGGTTCCAAAGTCGGTTAAGACAATGTCAGTGTGTTGGCGTGGCCTTCACAATGACATGATCTCAATCATAGAGAACATTTGGGCACATATGAAAAGCTGTATGAATGATTTGTCATACAAATCTAACTCAGTGCCACAAGTTCAGAATGAGCCAGAATTCCAGGAAGCCATTGTGAGGAGCTTGTGGAAGGAAAAACATTTGACACAAGCGATGCTCTTCAAAAGCAGGAAGTGGACTACAGTGTGGGGCACTATGGGTAGCTACAACCAAAACAAATGCACAAGTCTATCGATAGCAGGAGAAATGGCTCAAGGTTATTTATCAAAGATGAAAGTCAAATCCTACAACCTCTAAAATCTGATGTCGTTCTATTTCTACTTTTTGTGAAGAAGGAAGTTGTGCTCAGTGTCTTCTTCAGATGTTTTCATCTCCTTTCCTTCAGTGGTTCTCTGTGCCACCACATGCCAGGAGGACAACAGGTTTTTGAAAACGTTTGGTTCGTTTGACAGTGTAAGGTTAAAGAGAACCACAGCTGGAAATGTAATATATGTTGCACTTTTGCTCAGAATCTACTGGACTAATCAGGTGTGAAAAAACCTTCACTGACATAATTATTAACTGCACTTGTGACTTGCAAAACAATGACTTTTCAGACTTTTTTTTTTTAAAAAAAAAAAAAAAATTCTGTTAAACTTCACATCAACTTTAGTAAAAAAAATTGAACAGATCATCACCTTTCCAGCAGAAGTCACAGCTCATCAGGACCAACGTTGTCTAAAGTGGTCCACCAGTTTACGTACACAGCTCTTTGACTTTCGCATCAGCTTGCAGTCACAGCAACCTCAGTTTCTGCAGTCCAGGTTCAGCTTGAAGAAAGAGACTTTTGTACGACTGCAATTAAAAGGTTTAGAAAGGCTGTTATCAGAGCTGTGAAAGATGCTGCTAACCCACCATCTGGATGCACTTAATCTGTCTGTAGCTCCAATAGGCCAACATTTGGGCAGTTTCCAGTTGCTACGCAGACTTCTGAGGATGTTGTGCATTGGAATTGTGTGTGTATATGTGTGTGTGTGTGCAGGCTGCTCCGGGGTGTGACTGAACACATTGTAGGTCCGTAGACCTTCAGCGCTACCAGAGCTTCTGAGCCAAACTTCACTTCAAACTTGACTGCTTACGAAACCCCACTGAATCAGAGTGCTTATAGACCTCAGAGTGGGCCTATACTCATAAAGCAGCACCAGTAAAAAATCCATACGGGTACTATAGCCATACGCGCACGCACACGCACACACTTGCATTTTTTCAGGTCCTGAAATAGCTTTCAGCCTCCTACTCCCCCTTATATAAGCTCCCAGCACGGAGATCCATCCTCTGGTAAAGGCTAGGGTGTGTGCAAGTGTTGGTGTGTATTAATGCATGTCCCTGTTTGTGTGTGCACATGTGCGCCTCTGCTTCTTGTCTGTGTGAATGCCAGTGTGTGGGCAGCGGGAGCGTCTTGATTTGTGTGTATATGTGTGTGTAAGTGTGAGAGTGTGTGTGTGTGTATGGAAATATTTTGGATGTTTCTTTGCTGAGTCCTGCTGGTACCTCAGTGTGTGGCGAGTTACATAGCATGTGCTTTAATTGAACAGCTCCTGTCTTATTTGTGCCATTTTGACCATCATGTGTTGTGACAGCTCAGAGACCTGGTGATAGCCTCCTGACTACCAGTAGTTCATTTTTGTCCTCTGTAGAGGACATTTCTAAACTTGAATATCTCCCACCCTCTGCATTCTACTGAATTAACTCCTTTTGGTATCTGGAGAGGACATTTAGGGCTTTTCAATTATACCGCATGTGAAGGGGTGGGACTTTTGTACGTATCTTTTTCTAATTCATAAAAATTGCGTTCATCAGTAATAACACATTTTATGAGAAGAGACAAAGTAATTGCATAAAACCTTTTATTACCTTACAAAGAATGTGGGATTTTAAAAAAAATGGTGATTGGACAATATTTTTTTTCCTGGTAGTCAGGAATATGACGAGACTTGAATCTTTAAAGGGGAAAAAAAAAAAAACTATATTCAGCAAAAACACAAAACAAAACAAAAACTAAAGATGTTTACAGATGTCTACATGAGAGTATAAAACAAACTGAAACCTCAGAATACACCACCTGGGTTTTTCACATTCTGTCACAATACATCCACAAACCTTCTTGTATTTCATGGTATTTTTATGTAGCAGAAAAGCAGGAGTTAGTATAGAACTGTGCAATAGATGAAAAATGTTTTACAAATGCCAACAGAATATAAACAATATTTATGGTTAAACATTTTTTGCGGTCGGATCATCTTACAAACAACAAACCTACCATTTGAGTTTGAGAGGAAACCACTAATTTTGTGTACATTCAGTTTATGTTGGGGGAAAACAGTCAAGATGTTAATTAGATTAAATTAAGATTTTAAAGGATTCAGTCAAAACAGACATTTGAGTGACACTGAAAATCTTACATTAGATTTTAATACACATTCCAAAATTAGATTCAGTCAGCTGCGGTATATGCAGATTTTTCTGTTTTTAAATTATTCTAGGGAAATTAAGTGTTTCTTTTTTTGTAGAGCACATTTAAGACATAACAAAATGCTGGTTGGAAGGGTGAAATATGTTGCTGCAATACTTAAAAAACATCAATTCTGTAGAAAGTCTGCTCAGACGATTGATAAAAAAACAGCATTTTAATTTGGTGTGATACTTTCATCAAATCTAGTGTTTCAGTGAAGAAAATATAGCAAAAAAATTATATGAGCACACAAAAATCAGGTCATATACAAACTGAATGGAATTTGAATCTTACTGGTGTTCTGTTTTATGGCACCGTAGAACCCAAACACAGGTAAGATGCCGATGACGTCAAGTTGAAGAGGTATTTTTAATGAAAAAACAAAAATTAAGACAAATAGTACAAACCCCATAATCAAATCAAAATCAAATTTTATTTGTATAGCACATTTCAGCAGCAAGGCATTTCAAAGTGCTTTACCTATTAAACACAAAAACACAGAGTCAGGCAATATTGAAGAAACAATCAAAAACATTAAATTTCCTGCCGAGTCGAAGTTCTGCCCTTCAAATCGGCAGAAAAAAAAAAGAAACAAGGAGGGGACTCCAACCCCCACCCCTTTTCTCCCTGGCGCTTGAATCCGGGTTGGGATTCAAATCCCAGTTGTTGTTTATGTTCCATAAACAACTCTAACCAGGTGGGTTTTAA
>NW_015113754.1:60157-60657 GCF_001443285.1 Poecilia latipinna
TGCTAGTTGGCTAAAGACTTCTATGAAACATAGAACAAGAGTGATGCAAAGTGGAATAAACTTAGAGTGCGTTCACACTGCAGCCTAAAGTGACCCAATTTTTTTAAGTAATGCGACCTGTATCTGATCTTTTCATGACAGTCTGAACAGCACAGGTCGGATTCTTTTCGAATGCGACCCATATCCGATACGTATCCGATTCAAATCGCCCTAACGTCCAGGCCGCATCCATCCGAACTGAACGTCACTGATACTCAACAAATTCTGCGTCCTGATACGCGCAAGTGGGAAGAAAAACAACTATGATGGACTATAATGAGGATTAAGTTGTTAACATGCTGCTCCGGTTGGACAACAACTTCAAATGTGTAAGCTAAGCTCCACCATTAGCCTCCATGTTTGCTTGCGCAAACACTGAGCACTACTTCTTTTTTTGACGGTTGGCAGAACACTGAGAACACTGACGCTATTTTGCCCTCTACTGCGCATGCGGGAAACTT
>NW_015113754.1:62291-68279 GCF_001443285.1 Poecilia latipinna
AAAGATAAAAACATCGAAACATCATAACCCCCACTCTAACCCCAATTTAGCCATAAGCAGCTCTAAACAGGTTTTAAGTTGAGATTTAAAGGCTCTCAGTGTTTCAGCTGTTTTACAGTTTTCTGGAAGTTTGTTCCAAATCTGTGGTGCATGGAAGCTGAATGCTGCTTCTCCTCGTTTGGTTCTGGTTCTGGATGCAGAGCAGAACCAGAACCAGAAGATCTGAGAGGTCTAGACGGTTGGTACAGCAATAACAGATCTTTAATGTATTGTGGTGCTAAACCGTTCAGTGATTTATAAACTAACAGTATTTTAAGTCTATTCTCTGAGCTCCAGGGAGCCTGTGTAGGGACTTTAAAACTGGTGTTATGTGCTCCATCTTCCTGGTTTTAGTCAGAACGCGAGCAGCAGCGTTCTGGATCAGCTGCAGCTATTTGATTGATTTATTAGTCAGACCTGTGAAGACGCTGTTGCAGTAATCAATACGACAAAAGATAAACACATGGATGAGTTTCTCTAGACTCACTGAGACATCAGTCCTCTAATCCTAATCACACAAGGATTCAAGGATTTTTTATTGTCATACCACCTTGGGAGTTTGTGGTATGGAATTTGTACTCAGGTCCCAGATAAAGAAATCCACTACACAAAAAAATAAATAAATAAATGAACATAAAGTAAATTAAGTGATGTAGTTATGTGTCTGTTATGTGTCTCAAGCTATGAGGTGAAGCTGCATTTGGTGCAGCTTGAGTTCAACAGCCTGACGGCTGAAGGGAAGAAACTGTTCCTCAGCCTAGTGGTCCTGCTCTGGATGCTCCTTAGCCTCCGGCCTGAGGGAAGCAGCTGGAATAGCCTGTGTGCAGGATGAGTGGAGTCCTACATGATGAGGAGCGTCCTCCTCCTGCATCGTGCAAAGGGAAGTAACAAGGAACTAGCCATGGAGCAAGTAACGGGGATCTGACAGTGACTAAATTCAAAACAACCCCACACAGAGGAGGGTGGACCTCAGATCAAACTGAACCCAATACATAGTTTTCATATCACATTCCAGGAACTTTGAAACTGACAGCCATCTTAGTAGGCAGTTGCTATGGAGTTATGTCAACATTTAACAAACCACAAGCTTAGAAATAACTTATAAACAGTATAGGTACATTATAACCATTACCTGATGACAATTTTTGAGTGCTCAACCCACCTCTGTGTAATACTAAAATAAATATCAGTTATATTTACTGTAGACCAGAGGTCTCATTCTCGTGGCCCCCACCGTGATATGAAAGTATAATATTAGTGGGGCCCACAGGGTGAGCGGACCTCTGAAGGAAGTGCCGCCCGCCGTTCCTCGTCATGGCTGACATTCGGTGCTAGGCTAAGCTACACTGACTTCATGCACACTACGCTTGTAACAATAGTGTGGCCTGATGATGGACCGGTCCGGTACCAGTTTCCCTTCCCTGCAGTCGCCATTGCGGTACTTTCTACCATTAACAAATGCCACGATCAAACGCAAAGAAAGGCGACTGCTACTGGGCTGCTCGTCATCCGCCGCGCTGTTGTGACAGGAAGAAGTGGTAATGATGCCACGCGTCCAGACGTTTTCCATACGTTGCTAGCTGGCTAAAGACTTCTATGAAACGTAGAACAAGAGCGACGCCAAGTGGAATAAACTAAATTTTGTCACACCATCATAATGTCTTTGTCAAAACCAAAGCCTGCAGTTCATGTATTGGAGAAATAATTAAATGTTGATGACATTTGAGGATATTTTTTAACACCTCTTGCCTATTTGTGTTTTTCTCTCTGACTATTTTCGTCCTAGAGTCAGTATAATAGAGTCAGTATAATTTAAACTAACATGTTTATTCTGTATGTTTGTTAAAAATATTATCTTCTGAGCTGATTAGATGCAATGGGTACAAACTCTCAGTGTCATGGCAACACGAGTTTCTCTGCATGTGTCTTTTCATGCACTCAAGTGTGAGTGTGTAGGCGGAAGCAGGCTGGTAAAGCCAGCCTCTGCATCAGTTTATCGTACAGCGTTGCTGCGTAATGTGCTTTGTAAGTTTTCACGTTGTTATGTTGCAAGTTATTCATCAATACTTACGAGTGCTGCATGATGAAGTCAAACAGGTGTGGCTGGTTAATAGTGTGGTACATTCTCTTTATGCCAGGATTGAGGCTTGGAAGATTCTTAAGCCAGCTGGGAAAAAAAAGTCTAGAATAATTAACAAGTTTTCCAAAATGGGAAACATATCAATGATTTATAAGGATGTATTTGCACACATACATGCAGAGTTCACTTTTAGTAAAATCCAACTAGCTTATAAAAAATACTTATAACTACCTGTTTTAATAATTCAACACTAAATATACATTAATATGCATTAATAGACACGGTGGAAACTGTCTTAGCAGTACAGTAGCTGGTAACATCCATAGTCTTCATTATCTTGGCTCTTCTGGGTTTGACCAATCAACGCCTAGAAAAGTGAATAGTCTTCCTGGATTGGCTGCTTTGAAAACACCACACAATAGCATTCCAGGTACCCAAATTGCATTTTCTTTTAAATAGGTTAGATAACTTAAGAATGTGTTAAGAAGAATTCTCCCAAAGGGCTACTTTTCAAAACTTCAAATTATTTGCGTTACACTCATTTCAGATCTGTGATAGTAGCATAAGTTTAAAAACCAAACCCTGAGTCCTTTATCTTCCACCTGATGGTTATGCTTTATTTTAAGCTAGTCCAGCTCACAAAATTATGATGAAATCAAAACACTGTAGCTTGTTGTTGTAATGTACCAAAATCTGAAATTTGTAATAATTTCACAAAGCATTATACAGCCATGGAATCTTTTATTTATTTTTTTCTCTGTAAAATAGCTACAATAGAATATTTTTTCCCCCTCATCACCAAATTAAAATGTTAAAAAGTGTATTTCTGCCCACAAAAAACAAGGCAGGTTTTAGGTCAGATCTTAAATACTCAACACTGAATAAAAATATTGAGCTTTTTCTATTAAAAACTTTCTATTTCCTATCGTTCTCCAGTTCTTGTTAATAACAGTGGGAGCAATTAACAACTAAACCTCCATAATATACGATTGCTCCTTTTTATTGCACCCTTTGGATATTTTAGTGCATCAGTAAGCATTTTCATTCTGCCACTAACGTTGCTTGTGTAATAAACACAGATGCTTCAATAAGAATTTGTCTAACTGCTTTGAAAAACTCTGACTGGAAATTTTACGGCAGATGGTGAAAAGAAAGTCTAACTGGATGTGAGCCAACCGCTAATTATTAAACACAACACGCAGGAGCTGATGTTACAGACAAGGTTGTGTCCTTAGACGTCCTTATTTAGCTCTCATGCCTAACCGTTACTCCACAATGTCTACTCGTCATTCCACCACACCTCTCTATTTTAGCTGTATTATTTAAAGGAACAAACTTTATTTGCCCCAGTTTTTAGTTAACTGTACAGAATTTCTGTACTTATTTATTTGAAATATACCACCAGACAGACAGAAGTTATCCACAAGTTAAGAAGACATGTAAAAGTGAAATCTTTCAGGAGTGGCTGGCCTAAAATAATTATTAACACAACTGACATATCAACCAGGAGGTCATAAAAGAACCTGAAACAACTTCTAAAGCTAGTGTTTGTGATTCAATAATTAGCATACGTTCACACCGCAGGCAAATTTGACCCAAATCAGATTTTAGATGCCAATATGCAACATCTGACTTCTTCATGACAGTTTGATTGACCCAATTCAGATTTTTTTTTTACCCCTCTCCCCCCTCAGTAAATCCGATTTGTGCCACATTTATACATGTCACAATTCCACAATTCAGACATAGACAGTGGCTGAAGGAAGCTGTGCTGACACGGTGGATGCAGATATCTGTGTTTTCTTTGACTTTAATAAAATTGCAGAAATTGGAATTCCAAAAATGATGGAAATGCGCTGATTTTGGGAAAAAAAAATCAAATTTGTCAATAAAATGTTTTGGGTGGGTTGGTTTTTCGGCTCAACAGCACTGCAATGTTATTTACGAGTATGACTAAAAAGATGATGCTGTCTTTTTACTTATCATGTGAACAAACTTATTTAAATTGGATTTTTATGGTGTTTCTTACTTAATGGAAACAGTGTTTACAAATTTTTTTTTCAGCTTTGGCGAGAAGCTGACAAAAGCATAAAGTATAAAGTAGACTAAAGAGCAGGGCATTCTGGGTAAATATAACCAAAACAAACATGGTTAGGTGCTTTTGCCAAAGACCAAAGAGAAATACAACAATCTCAAAAATATGGTGCCACTCCATTTTTATTTAGATTTCGTGAAGAAGGAAGTTTAGTTCTGTGTCTTCTTTGGGTATTTTCATGTCGTTTCATTCACTAGTTTGTGGTGCAGCACCACCACAGGTGAGGAGGTGAACAGGTTGCGTGAAACCGAACCCCATTGGCTGAAAATGTTGCAATTTTGATTACCAATGAAACCAAGTTCCATTGGACTATCATGTGTGAAAACACCCTAAGCAGGGCAGATAATTCTGATAGGGGCAGGATCGTTTACTGTGAATTTAAAAACAGTCTGCTTTATTTGCTTGACCTAACATTTATCAAGTTTACTGTGAAATAGAAACCTGTTCTTCTTTAAGGTAAAAAAAAAATCCCTCTTTAGTCGTCCCTGTCAGAACTAAAACCTGGTCTCAGCCGAATCTTTACTAACTCTGTGTGACATTGTTTTTTTTCCCTGTCATCTGTGACAATGGCCATTAATGTTCACTAGGAACAAATCCCTGAAGCGCGGTGTCAGAATATGATGGACAGCCTTCCCTGAGGAAAGGAAGCTGTTTTAGAACCGGATTAAAGCCTGTGGTAAACAAAGCACATATGAGTAGGATGGTGCACGTCTGCACACTTGAGGAACCATACTGTATGGTGTCTTCTACCCTGGCCTCACATGACTCTGACTCGTCTTCATTGTCTTATTTTTTTCTCCTCTCTTTTATCTTCTTTCTTTTCCTTTTCACTCACTATCTTCTACCTTTCTCTCATCCCTTCCCCCGTCCCCCATCTGTGGGAAGCTGCCATTGTGCGCATGTCGCAGATGAGTCAATTTGTGGAGGCAGGACGGGCACACGCTCCCTACCCGCACGCGCGCGCATCCTGTCTCCCACGAAGGCATCTGTTTCAGTCTGTCTCTCCGCGAGATGCAGCACCAACAGAGGGGAGAGGGGGAGACGACGAGCCCGGGGAGGGAGGGAGGCAGAAGAAAAAGAGGTGTGAGGAAGGAGGAGAGGCAGAGCTAAGAGAGAGAAGAAAGAACTGAAATAAGAAAAGAAAAAGGAGTAAGCTGAGAAGAAGCGGGAGGACGACGAGATGCGGCTGTAGCAGCAGAGCTTGTGACTTCTGAAGAGTTTCGCCTCGGAGATGGTTGAGTCGTATCATCCTGGCGTTTGACTCTGAGCATCTCCAGCGCGCGAGCGTGTGTTTGAATGTGTGCATGAAGCCATGGCGAGTGCTCAGCCGGGGGTCCACGCACTGAAACTCCAGCCTCCCTGCGTCTCACACACCCTGAGGAACGGAAGCAACTTCATTAAATGGGATGAGGTAAGAATGCAGACCCATATAACCTCCTTAAGTTCTTTACATGTCTTTCTCCTATACGGTGGAGAATTGAGTACTTTGTTTATGAAGCGACTCAGGAATTTCATTGAATCCAGTCCAAGCGAATTAATATGGAGTGTGAGAAAAATGAGGAGGAAGAGGAGGAAATGTGCCATGTTGTCAGATGTGTTTACTGTTCATTTGTTGATTGAGCTTTGGCAGTAAGTACCTGTGTGCGCCGCGCCAGATAGGACTGATGGTGTTAACTGCATTTGCAGTCAGCTACTCTTTGGCCACCTGTTGGTGCAGAATCCATTGGCATGTCTTTGAGTGTGTGTGTGTGTGTGTGTGTGTGTGTGTGTGTGT
>NW_015113754.1:72392-75898 GCF_001443285.1 Poecilia latipinna
CTGATATATATATCAGGAGGCGATATTCCACAATAAGTGTCCTAGCACTGCTAATCCACCTCATTTGCTTTTGCAGCTGCAATTTAAATCTGTCTGGCCCTATGGTTAGAAAGACGTTGAAGTAGGGAATAAGATCCATGCCTTTTTTGATTGATGGAAGAGCTTCATTTTCAACTCTTCTGGGATTTTGGCTACACAATTATAACTGTCCAAAAGTAAAAAACAAATAAAAGTAAGCGTAACCAGAGAGAATCACTAACATGTAGCGCTGCAAACAACAAACTAAGAATTTGTTTATTTCTTAATTTAAGGATCCCCATTTGTCTCTACTACAGTTGAGACTATTTCCCATTAGTAGAGACTATTCTTCCTAGGGTCCACATCAACATTACTATAAGAATCCTTTACAAACACTCCTAAAAAGACATAAAGGTATTTCTTAAGACACAAAGTTAAATTAAGCACAAAAAAATAAAATAATACAATCTAAATTAGCTAAGCTATTGTAACATGCTAATTCTTGCAGTGAGATGTCATCACTTTATTACATAAGAAAACGATGTGACATCACAATGTGTATTTATGTGAGTAGGAATGCAGACGCTGCTTATGGATGCTTACTAAACAGCTTCTTTACATGTCATGGTCAATTTATCTTCCGTTTTTGTATTAATTTTTTAATAATAATGCTGTGCTCCTTTTTATGCTAAATGCTTTTCATATAACTACACAAGAAAGAATAACATTTTTAAATGCAGATGAACACACAACTTTTAATTTTTGAAATAGCGACTAATAATTATATTAGTGTTGTTCTATGGACATACAGCTGGACCACATCCAGCAGAGTTCCAATTGAAGCTGCCATGGGATGCTAGCTGAACATGAATGCTCTCAAATGAGTTGCGTCATCAGAAGTTTATGCTAGTTTCTAGTAAAATCATCTTTTAACACTGATGAATCAACACAGTTTTGTGTCACCAGAACAGGTGGACTGATTGCATAATTTGTATAGTAGAAAGCTGTGATCTGTGTGATGAGACACTTATCAGGATTTTTAAAATGTTTCTTTCACTTCTAAAATGTTTTCTGCAGAAAGACTCCTCTTCTTGTCACTGACTCCATACATTTATATATTTCCAGGATTTGTCAACAGTTACTCCAGTGACTCTACATGTGGATCCTCATGGATTTTACCTCTTCTGGACTGACCAAAACAAGGTGAGGAACCCACACTATTACCTGATGCAAATAATATAGAACCTTGTGTCCATGATAATCCGTTACAAAAGAACTCAAGGTTTTAAAATGAATGTTTATGAGTCATTAAGTCATCCTTTAATCATATATATCAGTAATCACTACTCATGTTAATCAGTAATTGTTCCTCATTCTTATTAGCTTAACTAAATGTAAGTTACATTCATAATATTTTTGGGCTTTTTTAACATTACACAATTGAATATTACCTGTTGTTCCTTACATTAAAAAAAATTCCATTTATTTTTCACACAGCTGATGGAAAAGTAACGCAATAGTAAAATTTTACACATGTAAAGCAGACTTAACATTTTACCATGTAAAAATGTTACATGGTATTTGTAAAATCAAGATGAATTCATGTTCATTTTAAACATGAATACAAAATAATGAACAGGAGAGTGTTTCAGGGCATTTCTGGGTCCACATGTAAGCACAAAAAGGAGACTTGTAGCTTCTGGCACCGTCGTGAGTCTTTTAATGGTTGCTTTCATCTGGGAAGCAACCAAAAAATAGTTTTGACTAAATCTTGTCTTCTTTTATTGCAACCAGTATGCTCGTTATATTGATCGTGTTATTTTCAGGTAAAATTACTATGAAAATTGGTTTGTGTGGTTTACTGTGGTGAAAGCTCTGTTTAAAAACAAACAAACAAAAAACTGGGCTAGACATTGATTTGGTGTTTCCCCCAGAAAACTTGCTAAGCCTGGTGGTTGGGGTGCCGAGGCGGTCCACCGTGTTTTTGTATTGAAAGATGTTAAGTTGACAGGAAATTTTATTACTGGGTAACTGTTATGTTGCAGGATAACATCGCCAGTGAAACGCTACTTATATCCACAACTAGCCTTAAAAGCAACAAATCGAAAAATGCAATCAAGATGAATATCAATTATTTGCACTTCTGTTTAATCCTAATTAAGTCAACAGCTCCCCAGGGCTTCAGGGGCTCAATAAATGCTAATATTTTAACACAGACCACAGATATAGAAATGTAACATTTGTTTATTGAGATTATCAATGCTGCTGAATTTGATTTAATGGTTTCAGCATACATAAATTAAAAGACTATAAATTGTTTAACATTCAAGTTTAAGATTTTAATGAGCTGGCAAGTTTAATCTTTGAGTTTGAGCTCTGTTTGTTCACAAATACAAATTAGTAAACTCCAATTATAACTGATTGTTTTTTTAGGTTGGCCAATTAAACTACTCCCCCTCTCCCAGATTAAATCTAATACAGGAGCTCTTAGAGGTGCTGATGTTTTTAGCAGCAAGAGGGACCCCTAAGTCAAATTCTGCTCAAGGCCTCATACACCCTTGGACCGGCCCTGCATGATGAGAGATGGAGAGATGGAGAGATACCCTAACAAACGGGAGATTTCATTTAATGCTGCTAATGTGGCTTTAGTAGCTCTTCCATTTAGTGTCGAGTTTTAATAAGTGCTACAGAAGCTGTCTTGTTTGCTTAAGCTTATGGGATGAGTTTCTCAGATCTCCGTGCGGCCGCGCGTATTAACTCCAAGTAGACAACGCATTTGATATGATTTGATGCATCGTGTAACCGGAAAAATAATACTAAAAATAATAATACAATAATATAAAACCAGCTTGATGCGTCACTACAAGGAGAGCGCAAAATTTCCTCACCGGGCTGAACTTGCATGATGAGCGGTTAGCGCTGATTCGTTAACCACTAATGCAAGCCAACCAGGACGCATACATAAACTTTGTCAGCGCAGATGTAAAGGCCGCACATAATTCTTTGTTCACAAACATAAATCATTCTCACCACTTCTCAACGCGCTCCTCTGAAAGCGCGACTACAAGTTATTCCTGCTTTAAAGTAGAGCTGTGCAACCAGAGCTAACGCGGTGGGTTTTAAACTCTTAACTTGATGTAGAGTTCTCCAAAGAATAATAATTCCTCACAGGGGGTTGATGTAAATATCCATACAGGTCAGCCTGTGTCCAGTTTGAGTGAAAGGAGGCGCGCGTGATCAGCACAGAGGTAAACTTCAGAGATCAAGCAGCGGCAGCGCGCGAGGCAACCGACAGAGGGTGTGATTGGTCCGAGAGCACCGGGGTGAAAATGCATCAAATATAAACCTATCTTTTAGGAATAAATCTGCTCAGAGCAGATTTATTCAATTAGAAGAATTTTTTTTTCTTTTTCCAATTATTAATTTTTCTAAAAACAAAAACAAGCAGTGCTTAGCCCAGAGGTTCCCAAACTGTGGGGCGCGCCCCC
>NW_015113754.1:81509-88628 GCF_001443285.1 Poecilia latipinna
TTTACTGGTTGTTTCTAAATACTTGTGTTTGATTTGTTTTGGTTGTGTTATTAGGACACAGAGTTGTTGGATCTGACCTATGTGAAGGATGTCAGAACTGGTCGAAGCACCAAACCTCCCAAGGTACCACCAGCTGTTTCTTTCCACTCTCCTCAGCATGACTTTTTGTCCTGAGCTGTATTTCTAATGCTATTTATTTTTGAATTTAAATTTTCTGTTTACCTTTTGGTTCTCTGTGCCCCGTCAGTGACCTTGCCCAGTGAGGCTTCTCCTAAAGTTGTGGAAAAGCTAATGTTTTATTCATTCATTTGTATCATATTTGAAGTTCAATTCTCAATAACTCATAAGATTAGCATACGCATGTTTTTTATGTTTGGTTGAATGTCTTTACTTATAGGCTAAAGAATGATATGTATGATTATTTTTATCGTGTAAGTTTTGTAATTTATTTGTTTTTAACTAAATAGGTCATGTGAAATTTTTACAACATATGTTTTTCTGTCCTATGTAAAGAGAACTTCTGCATTTCTGCCTAAGAAATGAATGTATTTTGGGTCTTCTGTATAATGAAGTTTCCAAGTGGTCTTGTAATAAAAAAACAGAACAATCATTAGAAATGTATTAAAATTTTTGTAAATCTTAAAAAAAAACATGTCTGTTTTCCAAATTTGTCTAATAAATTAAATTAATTGGTGAATGATTTAAAATCTCTTTATTGCTTAAATGTTTACAGTAATCTTTCTAAATCCACCATCATCACTATGAATCCACTTCATCTAACATTTTTCTTTCCTTGTCCTCTGACAGGAAGCCAAGCTGCGGGAGCTGCTCGATGTGGGAAACCTCGTTGGTCGGTTGGAGAACCGCATGGTTACCGTGGTCACCGCCTCAGACCTGGTCAACGTTGGCCAACTGAACTTCATCGCTTCGCAGGAGGACGAAGCCAAGGTAAAGAGCTGGTTCCTGCTTCTGGGACAGTTAGGGGTGATTGTGATGTTTAGGACAGTGAAGATAAAATGTGTGGGCTTTATTTTTGTTTGTTTTTCAGTTATGGTGTGAGGAGGTGTTTTCTTTGGCTACTAACCTGCTGAGCCACAATCTCAACAGAGACCACAGTCTGCTGAAAGCGTGAGGCTGGACACACGCGCACACATTACTGGAGAAAGTCAATATATGGATGAAAAATATTTTAAAACTTTGTTAATAAAAATATTGCTGATGTGATACACTATGGATAAATTGTGGGTAAGCTGATGTTCTCATCCTGTCACCATATAAATGCTAGAGGCACAAAGAGTCGTGAAACTGATTTAAGACGCAAATTACAAAAAAGTGACATGATAATTGAACCACTTTCGCTAGAACCACTTTCTATTATCTTAATTTGAAAGGGAATCTCTTAGCAAAATAGTCCAAGTAAAAAAACTTTTTTTTACTTTATTTTATATATACATTTATAGTCACATGTAAACAAGTTTCTAAACGCCATAAGTCATTAAAAGTCCTGGCAATGACAGGTGTAAACACATTCATGAGATATATTTATAATGCAGCCATGATGGTGTCGCTGATCATCTATCAGCTATCAAAGGAAACGTCTTATACAGGTGTTGGAGCAACAAGCCCCACCTACTTGGGAACGGCCACATATGCAGCTTTTTCAGGAAATTGTAGTCAGTAATTTTACAGATGAGTTATGATTCAACACATTGGAATGACACAACTTTTTATGAACTGCGTGATACTGTGAGAGCTCTTGTGGAGCCAGCTGCGCTTTGTCAGAAAAACAAAAACAAGCCATCATCCTCCTACCACTTCCTGTCGTCTTGTTTGCTGTTTCTGCCGGTAGTAACATCCTGCTGTTCATCACGTGACTTGTTTGATGTAAAAAAAGTGTTTCAATTGCAGTTTTGCAAAATGCATCTATTTGGATACAGGCCAAAAAAATATCTCATCCTAGTGTCAGAACTTTTTATTGAGTTTGTTCAAAATTAGCATGCTTCCATTAAGCAAATTTAATTTTGTAATTTCTTAATTTCAGTTCATGCAATTTTATAGTTGCATGGAAACGCAGTTACTGAAAACATGAAACTGGCGTTTTCAAAAATGATGGTTTATGTTTTCCAAAATCCCCAATCTGTGTGAACACACAGCCTAAACGACAAAAAAACCCTTTGCTTACACACCTAAACTCTACACACCTGTCTAATCATCTACACATCTAAACTCATCTGGTTTTCTACAACCAACTGAAGACACAGCAACTGTGGGAAAGAAGGAAGTCTGGTCAGATAAAAACAGAGCTGAACTCTTTTGCATTCATGTTAATTGCAACCTGTGATTGATGATGGGTAAAGATGGATAAAGCTGGTAGAGACATACCCCAAAAGATTCAGCTGTCACTGCTGCAAAAGCTGATTCTACAACGTATTGACTCAGGAGGACTGAATGCAATGACCTGTCACACATTTCAGATGGTTTTTTGTTGAAAAATGTAGTCTCATAAAACCCCAACAGGGGATAGTAAAGCGTACAGTTGTAACTCAACAAATTGTTAAAATGTTTCATTACTTTTCTCTTTGTTTCAGGTATGTCAGGCTAACTCTTCAGCCAAACGCAGAGGGAAAAATTCCTGTGAAAAAGTAAGACTTTCATGATTACTTTTGTCATCATCAGTCTGTGTTCTGTCTGAACATTAGGCTTTAGGCACATAGGCTTGTAAATGTGAAGAAATAGCCTGAGAAAATCTGCAGAGACACTCACAAACTTAAACTTTGCTCTTCCGTGTCCCTTGCTTCCAAGATTAAACCTAATTCCATGTGCACTTGGGGAAGCAAAAACAGGGACATTATTCATGGAGGTACCTAATTCAGCACTGACCTGGTAATCAACCAGTGCCAGAGTTATGAGGCACATAAGACATTGTATGAAGGAAAGCTGCTTTTTAGAAGCAAATTAAGGTCAGTTGGTGTCTTGGAAAAGTAAAGGAGGAAGGATGGAGTTCCACAAAATTCAAGAGGTCTAAAGATGCAGAGATATTTATCAAAAGGGACTTATGCCAGAAGAGGAGGTAAAATAAAGGTAGAAGAGCTTTTATTGAGGTTTATTTAATTAACTTTGTTAAAGGTTCTAAATGAGGTTGTGCGTTTTTCCTATTGCAGTATTGGCCGGCTGTTTTCGTCGGACAGAAAGAGAATTGAGAATGCCCTCGAGAGCTGCAAGTTGCCATATGGACGGGTGAGCAGAAGTTTAGATTATAAAAAGATGCAGCAAACAATAGATGAAGGTGACAATGAATATAACACAATTTCAGATATTAGGTTCCCAATAGTAAACAGAAACAGTAGCAGATAAAATGATAATAATTTTTAAGCACCATGAAAATACTGATGTTAGTTCACCTTTGGCTAATGTTGTAAAAGTTAGCACCTTCTTCGTAGCTTCCTATTGGCATTAAATTACGGACCTCCTTCAGAGTTCCTTGGACTTCATTTGTTCCTCTGTCATTCAAAATCTAAATTACTTTGGCAAATCCAAATTGGGATTCTGTTAAAGCACACACTGAGGTTTATGAAACCAGAAACAAAGGATACAAAGGATTTCATTGGGATTATAGGGTCAATGGAAATGGAGCTATTCATGCTTTAGAAATGTCAATTTTGGACTGAAACTGTCCAGTTTTGTGTAGAAATAGGACCCACATGCAAAGAAGTGGTAGGCCAGAAGAACAGAGGAAGTCTCTGAAGGAAGCACTGAGAGGCAGACTCTGGAGATTTCCAGTGTGAAAACTACAGCTGGCTGGAGGGTACAACAGGTGGTCCTGGGGGTACAGCAGGTGGCACACACGCTCTGGAGCTCTGAAATGAAGTTTGGCCTTTAGGGCACTGAGTTGAGACTGACTAGGGAGCACTGGAGGGGTTCAGGAACGCTGTTCATGCACTCTGAGGTAAGGTATGGGCTGTGGATGCAGCCTGAGCTTAAGGACTAGAGGCCATCTGGGGAGGCTCAGGTGATGTAGGGAATGATAGAACATCAGCCGAGGTTGGCTGAGGCTCTGGGGTAAACAGAGACTATAGCCAGTCCACAGAATATTTGGTGAGGGCGGTTCCACCGGGACGAAAGAGGGAAGCAGAAGGACAGGCCTCCGCCACTGTTCCAGGCAGTCGCCATGAGGGAGAGCAAGTCCAAGCCTCCCTATCATAATGAACCCACAGCACTGATTCAGAGGGGAAGATTTCTGCTGAGTCTTTGTGGCCAGATTCATCCATCATGTTTCATCTTAACATAGGACCCAAATGCAGAGGAACAAGTAGACAGGGAGAGTGATGGCTGAAAAACTGAAAATTTACTTAACTTACTGAGCCAAGTTCAAGCAATTGGAGCACTATGAACCAACCACCTCTAAACTAAATACACAAAGAGCAAATCACAATGAAAAAGCAAGACATTCAACAAAAAGACTAAACTGACACTAAAAGACCTTATTGAAAATTAATAAGCCACCCAAAAGAATCCAAATACAGAAACAACAATAAACACCCACAGCTTCAGACAGAAACACATCTGACTTAGCCGTTTTCCCCTCTTGATGTTACAGTTAAACCTGTTTCTGTGTCTTCTTTATTTGACCAGGGCGACAGCATCAAACTGGAGGACTTCACCTTGGATGTTTACAGGAACTTCTTGGAGAGTCTGTGTCCTCGTCCTGAACTCGGCAACATCTTCAAACTGCAGTAGGAAAACAGCATCCATATCATTTAGAATTCTTTTGAACCTTTTTTTAGTCAAGAAAATGTCTTACTAGTGTAATATTTGTGGGTGATTTTTATCAAGGTGTTTTGAATTTCCCAATTAACAGTAGAAGAATTTTCTTGAGGAAAATAGTCAGAAGCAAAAAAAGCTGAAGTCCTGTTTTTGAAGTAATGTTTGATTTTTGATTCTTTACAAAAGGCAACAATACAGGAATAATTAACATGAGATCAGTAGGAAAAGGACATTTTAGCATGAAGGGTTACTAGACCACTCTTCATGAGCTCCATATTTTTGCCCCATGGTTGTTGTGTGCTAAACTGACGGCGCTCCTTTCTGCAGAGGAGGCGAGGGTGGGGGGATGTCCGTCGATCAGATGACTGAGTTCATCAACAACAAGCAGAGAGACCCGAGGCTCAATGAAATTCTTTACCCCCCTCTTCGCCCCACACAGACACACACTCTGATGGAGCGTTACCAACATGACCAGGACAATCTAAATCAAGGTATACATAGTGAAAGCCTTCTTTATCCCAAGTGATTGAGATATGCTTGAAACACATTTTAATGTCTAAATATAATGATTTAAGAGATAGCTTGGTGTTTACATGTAATACTTTAGGTAAAATAAGATGTATAAATCTAACTAAGGCATCAAAATGTTTTAGTGTATTTTTTAAAATTCTACACTTTGTTTCAATCATCTTAAAACAAAAAGCATGTACCTAAAGATTATTTGGGGCACCTCTGCAGAGCATCAAACCAGTCTCTGGTTCTAGAATGGGCTATTGGTTTTATTTTTTTCTCCAATGCCTTTTTTGGTTCACTACAACCGGCGCTACTCAGATCAATACAGTTTACCATTTGTGGTACTTGGTGTGACTACCTCTTGCATTTTGTATTTAAAACCAGAAAGACTCATCTCTAACAAGTGTTGCATCACTTTTGCAAAACATATTTACTTATCAGGGATGAGGTCCAGACTAAATGCATTGATCTTCCAGTACCAATTTCTATGGTTCTGTGGTGGCCTGGAAGGTTCAACAAAATGCAAAAGTTATGTTAGCATTTTCATACAAATTCCCTTTTTAGCATAATTTCCTTTTAAGCATGAATTCTGTATTAGCATAAATTTATTTTCGGCAGCTTTTCCGTTGTAGCATTAATTCCATTTTAACATAAATTCTCTTTTAACTATATTAAAAGACTCTTATGCCCACACCTGTTTCAGACCTAGCCACCAAGGTGCTAAAGCTCAAGTAGAGAGAAAGCTTCTTAACATATTCAGGACTGTAAAAAAAAATCATAAAGTTGTTTTATTATAAACAATATAGAGGATTTTTAAGCCATTGTGCACACTTTTACAAAATATCTTTTAGCACAAAATAACATCTTTTCGTACTCATTCTAAATGTAAATTGTTTTTAACTTCATATATTGTGTGACATTGTGTTTTTGTATGCATGTTGTCTTTAGGTGTTATCTCTCTCCAGGCTTTTTCCAGCTATCTGTCCAGTGATGAGAACGGTGTCATTCCTCCTGAGAAACTGGATCAGTCTGAAGACATGAACTTTCCATTATCGCAGTATTTCATCAACTCATCGCATAATACGTACCTTACAGGTAAGGGACACACAACAAATATTAAAAACCCAACATACACGATAAGAAGCAATCACATTTGTCTTATTGTTTGAAGAAGTCACAGATCTAATTCACTGAGTATGATAAAATAAGCTGCAGGCCTGGCTAAGGGTTTAGCAAGTTATTCATTTAGTAAATAGCTGACACAAACAGAAATTAAGAGCACAGACAAAAAATTTATTGTTTGTATCCATATAAAATATTGAACACAGTGACATTTTAACTATGCAAAGAAAGTGGAATGTCATTCAGCTCTGTCACACCCCTTCACTTTATTTGAAGGGGTGTGAATAAGACTGACATAACACCTGTCATGAACATCAATAAGTCTTCATGAATAGTTATGACTGTTGTCATAAAGCGTCATTCGGTAAATAATGACACTTTTAATACAAAGTTGACATTATTCAAAATGTCTTTGTTATGACAACTTGATATTAACCAAGAATCATGTCACAAATATGTCATAATAGTAGTCATAATGATTTAATTGTTATTACACTATCAAAAGCTTTAACAAAACAGCGATTAATATTTCCACTACCTGAAATAAAGCAAAACAAGTAGGACCAACAATAAAGATTTCATTAAGCTTTATTACACTGTCAAATGGTTTAATAACAGTCAATAACAATTTATTTTATGTCAAGTAAAGTGAAACAAGTAGCAACAATTATAAAGATGTAATTTAGCATTGCAGTGTCAAATGCAATGCTAACAGAGTTA
>NW_015113754.1:92148-93101 GCF_001443285.1 Poecilia latipinna
TGTCATTAATAACTTTTACCTCAAGTAAATTGAAACTAGTAGCAACAATTATAAAGATGTAATTTAGCATTGCAGTGTCAAATGCAATGCTAACAGAGTTATTGATATTAAGTCTTACCTCAAATGAAGTGAAACACACTGGACTACTTATAACTACCATCAACAAACCCTTTGTACATTGGAATAAAACAAAAGATAACTTGTTCTAAGATAACTTAAGAAAATAGGTTATTTCAACAGTAACATTTTTTGCTTTGATTATGTCAGCAATCTCCTTCGGAATAGTCTTCCTGTAATGCTCTGAAAACAGGAGATCTTCTTCTTGTCTTCATTTCCTGGAAGCAGCTCTTTGAAGGTGTCCAGAAATGCTCAGAAATTACAGCTGTTCTTGCAATAGTTAATCATGGTGAAAGCCTTTTCATGAATTCAAACTTGGTGAATCTCTTCTGGACATTCTCATAGTCGGTGATGACTCAATTCATTGTGGTCACTTAAAAAAAAGAGCAAAAACAAAAAACAATGTCATTTATTTAAATACCATTTATTTAAATACCATTCCAAAAATGTCCCTTGCTGCACACTGTCAGAATGGCAGACTGGCAGACAAATGCCTATTTAACATGACTGGTTGTTATAAAGTGCAATACAATTATGTGTTATAACATTCACCGGCAAAGTTTACACAGGTGGTAAAGACTATTATTTATATTCTTTCATTCTGTCAAAAGTAAGATACATCCTAAATCTTCCGTTTTTGTTTTGAAAATTTCCTAGACACGATGTGAGGAAGAAGAGGGAGATATCTATAAAGAGAGACGGATTCACTGCAGCACGGATGAATCTCACATCGGATTTTGGACTCAATCTCAGCTGCTGAATCTCTGAAGCTGGAACTCGTCGGCTGGAAAACATACATATATGTATATATATACGTATAAACATGTATATATTAT
>NW_015113754.1:97879-107022 GCF_001443285.1 Poecilia latipinna
TTTTCAGCTCTTAGGAGTTAAAATCTCTAGTATGTTTTCATTTTGTCCAACATTCCACCTGTTTTTAGAAGTTTGTTGTCATTAGTCATGATTTCTAATTTCCCTAACATAAGTGTTGTATTTTATCTTAGGTAAACAGTATGGTGGGTCTGGCTGCCTGGGGTCGACGACAAGCTGTCACAGTTTTCTTTCTGTTTATATTCCTTCTACGTGTGTTTCAGCGGGCCAGCTGGCAGGAAGCTCTTCGGTGGAGATGTACCGGCAGGTTTTGCTGGCTGGTTGTCGCTGTGTGGAACTAGACGTGTGGAAAGGGCGGACCGCTGAGGAGGAGCCGGTCATAACTCATGGCTTCACCATGACCTCTGAAATCTCCTTTAAGGTTTGTCAGCCACTATTTGAAACTGTGAGATAAAAGCTACGTCTTAAATGTTGTCAGCGGAAATTTGTCATACTTCAGCGCATCCATTAACTACAGCTTCATTATTGATTTCAAGACATGGGAAATTTAAGCATATTATGCAAATTTTAGACAGGGTTGAAGGCAAAGTTTTGGAAAAGCTATCCAGAAATTTATCATTTATCATTAACCGTTCATGCTTGGGGTCATCATCTTGTTGTAACACCCAAATTTTATAATAGTCGAAGCAGGAGGCTAACAATAGTCTTCTGGAATGCCCTGCCTAAAGCCCTAATCTGTAACATGTTGACAATTTTACTGCTACATGTTAATTTTTTACAACCACATACAGCCACAAGCTGATGTTTTTACTGAAATCCTATATGATGAACCTTCAGAAGTGAGAGCATAATTCTGATGTAATGCTTTTAAAGTTTGTATAGCAGGCATTTGTTTTAAGATTCAGGTCAGTGAAATGGTTTGGAAATCATGTTTTATTTTTATTCTCCTTTGCAATTAAACATTACCTTTAATTGTGATTGCTGGATCAACACAACATTACCTTGTGTTGGTCCAGCTCCTAAGAAATCCTAATAATATGGTTGTGATGTGTCGAAATGCGATAAAGTTATATCAATGTTCTTGTAAAGCATCATGCCAGGAAATCAACCAGTTTAAATCAGCACTGCCAATTTTGCCAAGTGATTAAATTTCCAGCCAGAATTGTCCCTAAAAGCATGTTGCTGGCTGCAGCCAGCATGTGACTGACTTGTCAGGCTAAGTCTCAGTCACGTCTCTTGTTGCCAGGCAATGCACCAACGCTGGCTGGGTTCCAACCAACATCTTAAACAGATTTGATATTAAAGCAATTGAGTCAGCTTCACTGAAATCTAATCCATGTTAGAACTTGTTAAGGCTGTTTTCCTGCATATCCTATTTGTGAAATGCATATGTGACAAATCAACTAAAGGATGATTTTTTTTTGGTTTGTTTTATTTTGTAGGAGGTGATTGAAGCCATTGCAGAATGCGCCTTTAAGACTTCACCTTTTCCTGTCATACTTTCATTTGAAAACCACGTCGACTCGTAAGGACTTTATTAACACATACACTCACCAGCCAGTTTTTCTTCCATACACCTTCCTATCTTGCTTGCAGCTCGTGCTTTATGATAGATTTAACAATAGGTTAGAAAACCTATCAGAGGTGTTTGGCATTGGATTACAATAGAGTCTTTGTCATGTTAAATCCTGTTCTTCCCCATCATAAAACTCTCTTTTAAAGTTCCCTTCACCATGTCTAGATGCCAAATTGCATTGCGATACCACCATATGGTTGGTTAATTTTTGGATCCAATGTCCAGCCTTTCTAGCCATACAGCATTACAGAGATTTAAAGAGGAGTGGCAAAGGCAAATGAGGTGGATTAGCAGTGCTTGTCAGCACGTGTCACATGGTCAGCAGCCCAAGGTTGCAGATAGCGCAAACCATGAAGAGGACGATGACAGGAACAAGTTGGAGGATGATGACATGTTTTTTAGTGACTTATTGCGTGAACAAACTTATTAAATTGTGATTTTAATTGTGCTTCCTATTTAATTGCAAAGGTTTTGCACACGTTGGTAACAGAAACGCAGCTGCTGTCTTTGTGTGGAATATTGTTTCTGCTGCCTAGATTTGAATCTGTTAGCATGTCATGACAGCCATGAGATTGTCATACAGCATCAGTCTTCAGTCAGAGGCCACTTCAAATCCGTTGTAAGACTGACTGCTTCTCCAGATACTTTATGCCCACAGCATATTTTAAGACACTTGGACGATATGAGTTATGACATTTAATTTTCTTTTGGTGTAGATAAATTGTTTTTGAATTGAACTGATCTGCTTTTTAACCGGTGTACCAGCTAAACTGACTGGTGAATGTATTATCCTGTTTACGTAGAATATGTCAGTGTTGAAATAAAATGTGTAAATACATTTCTTTATGTGTTTTCCAGCTTGAAGCAGCAGGCAAAAATGGCCGAATATTGTCGCTCTATTTTCGGAGAAGCATTGCTGATCGATCCTCTGGACAAATACCCTGTAGGAAAATGCAGAACATTGTTTCATGCTGTGATTTTGAAAGTAACCTTGCACTGACCGCCGTTCTCTTTCGCTATTTTTTTCCTCACACTTTTTCCGTGTCTGCAGCTGGAGGCGGGCGTCCCTCTGCCCAGTCCTCAGGAGCTGATGGGCAAAATCCTCATCAAAAACAAGAAATCTCACAAACCCGCCAACACCACTGACACCAAGAGGCTAATTGACCAGCCTGCCAATCAGAGCAATGAACCAGTGTCTCCTAGCAACAACACGGGAGGTATGACACAAAGACAATAGACTCAGAAATCCACATGAAAGATGCTCAGCTGTGACAGTCAAAGGAAAAAAAGGACAATCATTTACTTTGGGATTTGTGATGCTGCATTATCTGCAGGAAGACACAAAATGTCAGAGCCTTCAGGACTCAAATTAAAATGCTTTTTGTCCCAATCTGTGGAGTTGTTTTCACATCTATCCTTGCAAATATGAGTCACTGCTGTCGTTCTGGAAAGGTTCAGTGACGGAGCCGTCCTTAGAAGGCTGAGACACAAAACAATTTCATGTTTGTGGGGTTTTTGTAATGATCAGTTGCTTTCACAAGGCTCATGTGTGTTTATCTTAACCTTTTAGCCGGAGTGGAACTTCAGATGTCTTTACATTCATACCGCTGCATCTCATCAGGGATGCCTCAGGAATGAACAGACCTCCCAGATGAGCTCAGAAGGTCTGAACGCCAATTAAGACAGAAGCGCAGAGGGAAATTAAAAGGCTGTATTGACATGTTTGGCATTCAGGTCCTTAAAAACATTTTCTGGGACCAAAGATCCCAGCCATGGCTTAGAAAGCAGACCGGGATTTCTCGCTGAAATTCCTTCTCACAGAGCACTTTTAAGATACGAAAGAAATAGTCTGTTTTCATCCGAGAGCAGCCCCTATCTTTTGGTTTGTTACTTGAAAAATGAAGCGCTACAACCAGCAGCTTCAATGTATTTCATTGGGATTTTATGACTAAAAATATTAAAGTCCTTTTTTGTGAAGAAGCTCAGTCAGACTGGATGAAAAATATTGCTGCAAATTCTCAGTTGAATACAGATTTGGGCCATTTAACATGTTCTGGTGAACATCTGCCAAAGTCTCAAGTTTTTCATTCGAAATTCTCCTGTTTTTGGCTCCATCAACTGGAGAAAAGCATCAAAGCATGCAGATACCAACATAACTATGGTATATTCTTTTAAACAGTTATTTGCATAGAACCGTCTCCAGAGTTACCATGGATTTATTGGCTGCTTTTTTGACTTATGCTCTTCTTGCACCATCTGTCAGTGCAGATGGATGGTCATTTACTGGTCAGTTCACAGTTGTGCTAAACTCTATTTTGTTTTCAGACAATGGGTTGTAACCAAACACCGCTTAAAATTTATCCAGCACTTCATCTCTGACCTGCCTGCTGTGCCCATTTGCTATTTGGTTGCACTGTTTTTTATTTAGGAGTGTTTTTTTTAATTAGACAAAAAAAGTATCAGATTTTTTTATGTTAATAAAAAAATTGGGCTGGAACTTTAACGTGTTAATTTTGATTCATTAATTACATAGATTTTAAGGTGTTACAAATTTACAAAGACAATTAATTGCTTTTCTTCCAAGTAGAACCTTTATGTTTGTATGTTTCTGGTACATTTGTACATCTGACAGACAAGCGACATCCACAAATAGCAGCAAGAGAAAGCTTCCTCCCTTGGCCCACGGAGGGTTCATTTTTGTTTCAAAAACTTTCTGATGGGACGCTAGAAAAGACTGTTGTTGTGTTCAAGTTGTGCTAAAAGGAGTTAGCCTATCAGCGAAGCTGATCAAAAATAGCATCTCAATGCTAAAATGTAGCAGCGATACAGACGTCCCCAACGCTGATCACCACATTTCTAAAGAAGTTCTGCTCACGATCAGAGGTTCATAAAACCTAGATAGCACTTTGCACCAATCTGATGGTTGAATAACCTAAATAATAGATTGAAAACAATAAATATCTTTCTTGTTGAGCTCATATGTATGTTTATTTATTCAATTAATTAGCATCAAAATTGTTTTTAAATTGAAAATGTTGCTTATTTTGTCGAAACATGGTTTTCTATAATTAATTACAGCTTCTATCATTAACTCAATTACAAATTTTAATCACGTTTCAACATTTATCCTTTTTCTTCTTTTTACACAATTTACACAACTGTGAGTTTGTCTGTCGCATAAATCTTAATGAAATACAGTGTAGTCCAGAATTTGCTTGTGCAGTAAAATGTTGGAAAGTCCAAAGGGTGTGAATACATTTGCAAGACCATTTTTTCACTGAGAGCTCTGTGTTTATTCTAATTAAACTACGATGTGCTGTGAGGACGCACACCCAGCCTCCCATGATGCATCTGCCTCGCAGCCAGCCGGCTTCTTTCCTTCCACAGAGTCATGTTTCATTCTAGTTCTTCTGTAGAAATGAGATGGGACATGGAGATGATGGCAACTCATTTAATTTTAACAGACATGGAGGCTGAGAGTGAGGAAGATGATGATGATGAAGATGATGATGGTAAAAAGGTCAGTGGGGACGTTTTAAAGAGCTGACAGAGGGCCACCCTCACCGCTGTCATCCTTTGTTATCGTTCGCAAGCGATGTGTGCTTTCACAGCTTTGTTGGTCTGTTCTTACATGCTGGTGTTGATCTTGTCGTGAATGTTTGCTGTTTTTGTTTTTTTTTAGTCTGTGCCTTTTTTTTCACTGTTGTCCCGAAGCTGCTCTTTATTTGTCATCTGTGCTGTTCTTGATGTGTCATTTCCCTTGGTTTTGGTCTTTGGTCAGTGTTTGGATGCGGTCTATCTTGTACTGTTACAGTTTTTAATTGAAAGACTTCAGCCCTCATCCATTCAGTTCATCCATTGTTTGTACTCTTGCTCCGTGTTAGTGTCAAATATTTCTAATAGTATGCCGGAGCAAACATGCAGTGATCAAGTGCCTCTTATGTCAGTTTCCATCTGTCCTGACTTCACAATCGATTGGACCAAACGCTTGCTGCAGTTCCATTGCAAATGTGTACAACTTTGTCTATATTCCACTAATTACAAAAAAACACAACTTTGTACTCACACCTTTTCCTTTTAATAAGAAATGCAATTACAATCACATGTGAATAAATTTGTTTAGGCGATAAGTCACTAAAAAATATACAGTGCCATGATCTTTCTACCACTTCCTGTCGTCGTCTTCTTCATGGTTTGCACCAGTGGCACCGCTTGTTGATCATGTGTCTTGTGTGATGCAAAAATAAGTGTTTCCATTTACAAAATAATCCAATTTTGATACAGCCAAAAAAAAAAAACAACACACACCTCATCCTTGTGCCAAAACTTTTTATCAAAAAAGAGTTTTTTTAAATTGGCGTGATTCCATACAATGAATTTATTTTTTAAATGTCAAATTGCCCAATTCTATGGTCAATGGAAACACAGATATTGCTTAATCTGCACGTCACATTACGTTTTTTACAATATATACATACACAACAACTATTTAGAACAAATCATGTAAAACAAGATCAATTTAAAAAGCTGAACTCAACTAATATTACAAATGTTTTGCCATCTAAAAAAACACAAATGCCATTTCTAATGACTGATGTAATTAAATGGTTCAGCCTCATGATGGCATTCATCCCCAGGTCTTAGTTGAGCTTGTTGAGATTTGTGATTGAGTTCAAGTTAACAATGACAACAATTGTCACTTCAGTATAGGACCTCTTCAGAAGCCATGCTTTGCTGGACTTTATGTGCTTGGAACCATCAGCCTGTTTGGACATTCAATGACCCCCAAGCTTCCTCACTGACACCATAGCATTTTATGACTTGGGTCAAACCTTTTGAATTTCCTTTCTCAAGCTACTCAGTAGGTTTTTGGAGTTCTGGTCTATTCCTCCTGACAGAACTGGTGGAACTGAGTCAAGTTTGTTCTCCACTTCACTCACACACGCCTTTTTAGATCTGCCTACAAACTTTTTATAGGACTGAGGTCAAGGTTTTAAGATGGCCACAACATTGACTTTGTTTTCCTTAAGCCACTTTGTAGCCACTGTGGTTGTATGCTTAGGGTCATAGTCCATTTGGAAGGTAAATCACCTGAGCTTTGAATTCCTGGCTGATCTTTATAGAAGTTGTTTCAGTATTTCCCCAAACAGCTGGGATGGTACAAGCACCCTGTTCAATGCATCAACCATAAACCAGTCTTTCTGGAACAATTGCGCTCTGCTGGTAAAGTGTACAGCGTAGCGCAGTGTAGCAAAGACACATTCGGTCCAGGGTTACTGGTGTATAACCTATTTAAATAAAAACAAAGAAGACTTGGGGGCAAGTAAAGCCTGGTGGCTTGCCAAGCTTATAATGCACTGAGGGAAACCCTGTGTATGTAAACTTCCTGCTTCAACTGCAGTTGGGAGCTGATTTTCTTCACTTACTATTAAACCATCAACACTCCAGGTTTTTAGGTGTTACATCTTAAACACGCCTCATGCATTCGATGAACCCCTAACTGGTTCCATCAAGTCTGCTTCAGACTATGTGATTTCCTAATGTGTGCACTTCTTTCCAGGGGGTTGAAGAATCTGGAGACTGCAGTAGTTATTGAAAGTAGCAATTACTGTTGAATTTGAAATAATTGTCATTTCCCACAGAGAACATGATTGTGGAGTTTAGGAGAAGAAGGAACGTGTCAAAGACTATTTCCATGATGGGGGAAGAATTTAAAGAACATTTGTGTTTTCCTGGTTAACAGACTGATTTGGAGAAGGGTCAGTGATTCTGTCTACAAGAAGAGACAGAGCAGACTGCGTTAGTTAAGGGAGTTTAGGTTTTACAGTATTTACAGAATGACGTTGTAGATTTTCAGTTATGGAGAGTCCAGTCTCATCTGTAGACATCCATGAGGGTCGCAGCATCAGAGCCAGTGAGTATAAAATCTATGAAGAAAGAAACTAAGAAAGAAAGCTGAAATTTGTCCAAAGAATGACACTTCATAAAATCAAAAGCATAATGAACAACCATGAGCATAAAGCACAATTAGACTGAATATATTTGAATTCATTTCAGAGATACTTTATTTATCCCAAAAGGAAATTAAATATCTTCAATCTGAAGACTGTTGCTGTATGACAGCCTCATGACTGTCATGATGACATGCTAACAGCTCAATATCCATGAAGCAGAGATTATATCCCACAGTAACATGTTCTGGATGACACCTCCGGTTCTTAGCTTAACTTTCTGACAAAGAGTAAGATAAGGCGTGTTTCTTTATTAGGCTTGAATTGCATCTCAATCCAGCTGTGTGCTCATTTGATGTTTGTTTTTGGTTGTTATCATATGTCCACTACAAAAAACAACAAAAAGAAACAGCTGTTGTTTTACTGTGCAACAGCAAACCCGTGCATTTGTTCTGCATCTCTGTTGTTGAGCAGCATACTCTCTCAAAACCAACTATGTGCATGATTATTTGGCTGTGAAGATGTGTTTTTAAGGAATGTTTGATCGTATTTCAGTGTTTAACCTTGTGATTATTGGCCTTCGTCTCAGGGCTCTGCAGAGCGAGAAGCTGTTGCTACGGAGGAGATGTCAACTCTGGTAAACTACGTCCAGCCGACCAAGTTCAACTCCTTTGAAGCATCAAAGAGTAAGAGAGCAACAGATGCAGAATCTGCTGCAACACAGTTTGAATGTTGGATCTTTGTGTCTCTAACTCAGCTACATGTTTTGCCTCAATATTCTTTTTTATTAAATGACAGGATCAGGATATAAGACCATCTGAGGCATTTTCCCTAAAACCGATGTCTGAAGGAGGGAAGTGATGTAACCAAAATAATTGCCCAAGAAATGAGCTGCTTCCTGTGTTTTTCTGTGTCTAGAGGCAGCCCGCTGTTACCACATGTCGTCTTTTGTGGAGACCAAAGCTTTGGAGCACCTCACAAAGTCACCAGTGGAGTTCGTGGAGTATCCTTAGCAACCAATACCGCAGTTGCGGAACGCCATGGGAACCAGTTCTTTACTTTGTTTTCCCTCTTCCTCTTTCAATGCTTCTTTTTTTACTTCAAATGTCAGAAATCTGTATGAGTCACTGAGGAACTTTAGCATTCTTTTTTTATTTGAGCTTGGGTATTTATGTCAGCTTGCAGAGGAGGAACTTCAAAGGTTATAAGTTCATTTCAACATTTATAATTACTAACATCTACTTCTAAAAAATAAATCAAAGCCCTTAAGTAATTTTTTGTATCTATATCCCGAAGACAATTTCATGCATGATTTCTCTATACCAGAGAATTATTCTCTAGTTGTTTTCCTTAATGTCGTGTCGACAAGATATAATAAATCCCAGTTGAGTCGTATTTACCCAAAAGGAACCAGAGTGGACTCGTCAAACTTTATGCCTCAGCTGTTCTGGAATGCTGGATGCCAACTTGTGGCTCTCAACTACCAAACTATTGGTAAAAATGAAATAATAAAATAGAAAAGGCTAAACAACAAAGGTGAATTTTAACTCATAACCAACAGGTTAGACCAGTGTTTCTCAACCTTTTTTGGGCCAGCGCCCCCCAAGCCTTTATCCAGGTCCCTCACCGCCCCCCACCAAATAATCTGTAGGCTACTT
>NW_015113754.1:111821-112514 GCF_001443285.1 Poecilia latipinna
TAGTTTTACTGGACAGAAATTACAAAAAACAAATCTGGTTCTTAATCAAATCCTAATGAGTCAAACTGAAAGTGTCATGGAGTCGTCAGCCTCATGACATTAACACTGACATGAAAAATAATATTGAAGAAATAAATATATCAAATCTAATTAAAACATAAATAAGTGATCAGTTCTTCACTGTTATGGTCTGTAAGATATTTATTCTCAGTACTAGATGTGGTCTCACCAAACCCATGGCATTTCAACAATATTATTTTACCTTTTATCTGGAAATAGTGTTTGTTTATTCTTTCCATACCGTCCTCTGTATTAAGTATTGCTAGAAAGGTCTTGCCATACCAGTTTATTCCTCTGTATTAATTATTGCTAGAAAGGTCTTGCCATACCAGTTTATTCCTCTGAATTTACTTTAGTTTCTTAGTTTATTCTTGCATTTTGTTCTTAATTCGTTTCCATTTAGTTTCCTTTGATTACTATTATCCTCTCTTGGTTTATTGCTATGACCACTTTAGTTTATTTCCTGTTGGTAGATTTATTTTATCATTTACTAACGCTCACCACCAGTAACCTTCACACATCACCTGCTGCGCCGCCTAATCATCATACGTTTACATGTTTCACATCATGTGTTGATTTTTCACTGTTCAGCGTCGGATTCTCTGTTTTTATGCCATAATTCACATCTAGTTC
>NW_015113754.1:116428-124393 GCF_001443285.1 Poecilia latipinna
GGGCGGTACCGCCCACGTTGAGAACCGCTAGGTTAGAACAAGAAGGCATTTAAATTTTAATCCCCTTTAGACTTGAGTGCCACCATTGATCACAGCAACATTGTGCTTCTTTTATCATCTTGGGTCGGAATTATGGATTCTACTTTAAATTTATTTTGCTAATTGTGTCCCAAACAAAATCTTTAGCATTGATTTTGTTCGTAACATCCTTAGGACCACAGTTGAATTGTACTTTATGCCAGGGATTAGTCATTGGCCCTCTTTTATTCTGAATTTATGTATGTTATCATTTAAATGCAGGTGACTGACTGTATAAGTACTGTTTTGCTTGAACTCAAAGCTTACTAGAAGAAATGAAGTCAGATCAGACTAGATTAAACCAACCTTGAGCCAGGTTAGGTCCAAATTCAGTCTTCAGTGGTAAATACATCAGTAGCATATGTAGATTGGTAGCTTCTAGCACATGTTCCTGAGTTCCTGCCATCACCTTTAATTTATAATAGAGAGTATCTCTTTTTTATGTACTTCTCTCTCAACAGGTTTAAATCAAAGTTAATTTGTGTGTTTTCACCCTGCAAATTATAGTGCCAAAATCTCTCCTTAGTTTTAACAGAAGAAATACTAACAGTAACCGTACAACAGTCAGAGAACCATGACTTACATGGTGTAGATCAAGAATATTTAAATAAACCAGTGGCAGCTGTTTGAGACTAGCAGACAAGTGTAGCTCAGGTCTCAGTCCACAGTTTTCTGTGAATTGCTATATTTTATTACCAATAAATAACCTGCACAGCATTACCCAGACTGCACTAAAGGGGTTTATTTAAAAGACATTTTAGTCCAAGAGTAACTCCTACTGAAATAAGGAAGAGTAGCTTGAAATCTTGTGATATTGCTAACAAAAATGAGTTTTATGTTCCAGATCTGTCCATGCAGCTGAACCTCTTCATGTTTGAGTACAATGGCCGCAGTGGCTACCGACTGAAACCAGAGTTCATGAGGCGTCATGACAAACACTTTGACCCTTTCACAGAAAACACAGTGGACGGCATTGTAGCTAATACTCTCTCTGTGAAGGTACATAAACTCCTTCTCATACTGTAACAGCTCATAATGATGACATCCAGCATGTTCACTTAAAGGTGCTGTTGTCCCTAAATATGTTCTTAGAATCAGAGTCAGCCTTTATTTTCATTGTGCAAAACCACAACAAAATTTGTTTCAGTACAGCCCATCTAAAGAACACCAAAGGACCAAAAAAAAAAAAAAAAAAGAACAGCAGCAGACGTGGGTAGAGAGGTGCCTGAGTCTGCAGCCGTCACGGGAGGCGTTGCCTTTCATTCCAGAATAAAATAATAACATGAGGGTAGGCTGTTCTATCTGATTATGAGGAGGAATTATTTGTCTGTAGATGAGGAGTCTTAATTTGTTAGTTTATGATGGTGTTAACTTTTCTGGTTTTTGCTGTGGATGTTCTGCAGTCTCTATGTGGATAGAGATATCTCTATATCTCCAGTCTTGGCCAGGATTCTCTTGCAAAAGACATTTTTAATCTCAATGGAATTTTCCTGGTGAAATAAAGGTTAAATACATAAAAGCACACATCCATTTAAAACTGCTCTTAAAACCACTATTGCATATCGCAGGTCATCTCAGGCCAGTTTCTGACTGAACGGAGGGTGGGTGTTTATGTGGAGGTGGAGATGTTCGGACTCCCCGCAGACACTAGGAGGAAAGCTCTGAAGACTAAAACCTCCCAGAACAACAACGCTGTCAATCCAGTGTGGGACGAAGAGCCCATCATCTTCAAGAAGGTGAGGGACGCCTAGAGGAACAAACGGCCTAGTTGAATCAAATGCCGCTTTCAGACAGATGACTCCTACTTTTGTGCAGGTTATACTTCCGACTCTGGCCTCTCTGAGAATTGCTGCGTTTGAGGAAGGAGGAAAGTTCATCGGCCATCGGATTATTCCAGTGTCTGCCATCAGACCAGGTCTGTATAGTCACAGTTAATCTGATTCAGATCTAAACTCATCTACTAATGCTGGTTATGGCATCAAAAAATACAAAAGGAAACAACTGATAATAGCTCTGAGCTGCAGCATTGTTCATTTCAACACTTTTTTTTTCCTTTTGCTGTCTGTAAACTCACAGATAGTCTTGGCATATTATTCAGACACTGACAGTCTTGCTAAAATAATCATCTTGGCTCTCACTCTGTTCAGAATCACATTGAGGCTTTAGAGAAACTATGCTGCTTTCATTAAATAAGTGTTGCTTGACTCGGTCTTAGCAGATGCAGCAGCAAATATATTACCCTGCCAGGTTTTATGTTATGTAACCTATTTTTCTTTCCTAATATTCTGAATGTACCTGAGTGAAGTTGGGCCACTCTCCCTTTTTGTACACATTTTTCAGATCATTAAACAAATTACATGATCACACAAAGACAAGATAAATAAAACCGTTTATTGTTTTTTATTATCTGTTTTTGAGTTATTCAGAGAGAGGTGTGCTTTGGATTATTGTTCTCCTGCATAACACAAGTGTGCTTTAGCTTAAATTAAAGAACTGATGGATGAGTATTCTTCATCAGGTTTTTTTCTAGAGAGCAGATTTCAGGGTTTTGTCAATCATTGTAAGCAGCAAAGCAGCACTAGACCTGCAAACTACAATCCTTGACTGTTGGAATGAAGATCATCTTTTTCTGACACGCTCTGTGTGACACGCTGAATACCTTCCAAAATGATCCACTTTTGGTAAATATGAGATGGACCATTGTGTTCTTTTTCGTCAACCACAGTCTCCCACCAGTAGCTTAATACTAATACTAAATACTTTTGACCTCCTCTAAAATCGCATTAACTGTCTATTTTAATAGTTCAAACAACAAATATACCTTCATGTAATATGGAAAACCATCTTAGCACTTCAGCACAAGCTAACATCCATTGTTTTCTCTATTTGGGCTACACCCAATTAGCACCAAGGAAAATAAATAGTGCTTCTGGATTGGCTGTTTTACAATTGTGTATTTTAGCTTCCCAAGCTGCATTTGCTTTAATGCATTTTATATATGCTCTACGAAAAAATCCACAAATATGTGGGTTTTAGTTGTCACATTCCACAGAAATATCAGCGAATCCTGAACCGTGAATATATGCCAGTGTCCACTGTACTTCTGTCAGACATATCCTACTTAAGTGATTTCGTGACTCTACTGGTCTGGGAGTGCTAGAGAAATTCAAATGACCTTTCAAAAAATTGTGGATGGTTAAAGCAAATAATTTTTTCCCAATGGCCCTGGTTTGTTTGGATAACTTTTTTCGCTTAATAATGAAATCGCCATTAGAAAACAGCATTTTAGGTTATCTTTGATGTCAAAGTTAGCTTGATGAGCTGAGACGTATAAGTGGGTCAACAATGTGGTGAATAATTTGGTCCATGTTTCCTCTGCAGGCTATCGCTACATCGGCTTGAGGAATGAGAAAAACCAGTCTCTGATTTTGCCTGCTGTGTTTGTCTACATTGAAGTCAAAGACTATGTCCCAGATACATTTGCAGGTAAAAACTCCTCAGAAATGTAATCTTTGGAAATGTATTGCAAGTAAAATGTATTAATTAACTTCTTTAATCCTGTCTGACTCTCTAGTCCTGACTTATGGTGATCCTTTATTATTGGAACTTTAAGTCGATCCAAATGTTATTGATTCTTTTTATCCACCTGCTTAGTGAGAGAGTTCTTTGACTGGTTAGGATGTGGAAGAAATCCTGGCAGCAGGTTCAAAAGTTCACCATTCTCATCTGTGAGACATGCTCTGATCCCTGTGATGGGCTAACGCTACGCTAGTCCTGGAGCTTGCTGGATATCCTTGGACTTAATGAATTCTGAATTCACCGCACAATAAGATGGAACATTCTTAGCACCAGTTTGTTTTATTTATTTATTTATTTATTTATTTATTTTACTTTAGGCCATTTTTATGTGAAGCATTGATGATTACAGACTTTCCCATGGATGCAATCATTGCTAACAATAGATGAAAAAAAAACTTTGTGTCACTGCTTGTTTATCACAAACAAATGATTCTATGTGTGATCAACTGCTAATAGGATTGCATAGCCTTTAGCTGTATAGAGCTTATTGCTCCAACAAGGTCTTCTCTTCATAGACTAATTTGGAAACATTCATTTTTGCACAAACCTCTCCAGTAATTTTTTTTTTCATAAATCATCAGTCATACTGCCATTTTTGGAACATCACATCGTAATGCCAGCTAAACAGATTTGTTGTAGTTTCCTAGGAACTTGTGGGCTTCACAGCTCGCTAGAGCCACCTGCTGGACATTTTTTTAATAGAAGGATTATTTGATTGCATATGGCGTGCAGCTTGTAAAGTTACACAGTTGCTAATTAAATAATTAGTTGGAAACTGTGACATTTTGTAATGAATGAATATATGACTTTGAAAAATGAATCTTCACTTTATCTTTTATGACAGGCTAAGTAACCCATATTATTGCTGTTAACTTTTGACTGTGTAACTTTACAGATGGCAACCCATAATTGTCAGTGTACTTATTCATTCTGCTGGAAGAAGGTTTCTTAGAACATTCCAGATCTCAGGACTATACACATGCTGTAAAATCTCAGATTATTTTTGGGTTGCTTTTGTTTTTTCAAAATGTTTTAAAGATAATGAAAAGGTTTGCACAGACTCGTGATAACTACAATTCAAATAAATAATCCTCAAAACATGTTCAAGTTTTGCCTTGAGAAGAATTAATGATCCAGGGTTATGGCTGTAAAAGTTCTGAGGTTCTAGTTCATCATCTTCATCATCTCTGACATCCAGCTGTGATCGTTTGTGTCCTCATTTTCCCTCCAGATGTGATCGAGGCTCTGTCCAACCCGATCCGGTATGTTAACCTCCTGGAGCAGAGAGCCAAACAGCTGGCAGCTCTGACCCTGGAGGACAGTGAGGAGGAGGCGCAGATCGAGGTACTGCTTCTTATTCCATCTATTGTTGTTTATTTATCTATTTACCTAGATTTTTTTTATGTAATTTGGTGACAACCATTTTTTTCTGATTTACAGGATGAGATGGACACGGGAGCAGAGCGGAAGAACGACCTGAAACCGACTCCGCTGGAAAATGGACTCAGTCCCACCTCAGGTCCAACGGGTCACACCCCCGTTGCTACGACACCAAAAGCCTCCGCAGCCCATCAGCAAGCAGCTACAACTGGTAGGAAAAAAAAACATCACAACTATGGTTTTAGTATTAATAAATGTAACAATAGATTTAATTGTCTTGCTCTTTTCACTTTACTCTTTCATTTTTGAATTTTAGAAGCAGCCAAACCAGCAGCAAAGACTGAAGATCTAGTTTTAAGTGTTTTAATAGGTGAGGTTTTCTTCATATATAAAATATATAAATCAATGAATCAACAACTGCTTTACAGTGCTGTAAAAAGTCATAGATTTGTATTGTTTTTGCTTGTTAAATATTAAAAATCAACAAATACTTAGATTAATAAAGTAATCTCAGTAAATACAAAAGGCAGTTTTTAATTGATTATTTTATTTATTAGGCAAAAAAGAAGTTATTCACACAATTGAGGAATGTTTACTCAAATAGGAAAGAAATCACTTAAATAGAACCTGTCTGACACCTTGAAGTAGGCTGAAAGATCTAAATAAAATCTGCATTTCAGACCCTGATTTAACCAAATTTTAAAAAATAAATAAATAAAACATTAGTTTTACATTTTTGAGTATTGGTAACTCTGTTGCTGTTTTTCCCTAATTGACCACAGTAGAGTTTTAGTCAGAAAACAATCAGGACATCAGTAGATTTTAAACTGTTTACTGTAGAACTGCATTGTGGGTACAGAATAAACATCAATTGCTGCACCCACATTATGAGTGGAGAGGAAATGGAGCTACTGGTACAAAATAAGAGCATGAAAATAAACGTCTGACTAGTTGAACAATTCCTAACAGTCAAAATGGTAAAACTTCAACACAGATGTTGAACTTTATTCAAATGAAAGTTTACAAAATTGCCAAATAAATTAACATTTAGAATTTTTCTGGAAAATGTAGGAGAAGCAAAGTGTGCTAAACATTTTCAAAATTAGCAAAAATGCCAAACAAAACAAACTGCAGGTTAACAAGTTAGCTTATTACCAGAAATTGCTCACCACACAAAATAGAATCATCATTTGAAAACTGTTTTTTTAATTTAATCTGGTTTCCAAATGAAAAGGAAATATACTTTTTAGCACAGTAATTAAGGTAACAGCAAAAACAAAATGTTTCTGCTTAACTATATCAAGTAATGTTCATATGTGAATGAAGTTTTTGTTTGTCTCTGTTTGGTTGCTGTGATTGTAAAATTGTCTGTTAACCCAAATTCAATCTTCTTACAATTTCATGTTTTTTGATGAGAACTGAATCTGATGACGTACTGACAGATATCCCAGCATGCACCTTGGATGCCCTGCAGCAGTCCAAGGTCTACCAGAAGGAGCAGCGGCGTCAGTTCAAGGAGCTGAAGGAGCTGGTGAGGAGGCACCAGAAGAAGACCTCAGAGCTCCTCCGAGACTTCAGCAACAAGTACAAGAAGACGGCCAGGCAGTGCAGCAAGAGCAGGTGAACAAAGCCAGAATAACAATACAACACAGTTAATCACTGCCACGTAAGGTACGGTGCTGCATAAATGTGGCATTTTAAGATGTGTAGTACATTGCAAAAGTATTCTGTCAAGTTATGAACAAACTTTGGTGAGTGTTTTGTGAGTTTTAGGGAAAGGTGATAATGCTTTGTGCATTTGCCAGGGCTTCATGTCCGGAGAGTCAGAGAGACGAGCGTCTGCAGCAGCTCAGGGATGAGCAGCAGCAGCTGCTGCTGGCTCTGAGGCAGGAGCAGTACTACAGCCAGAAGTACCTGCAGAGGGAGCACATCAAGATGGTAAGGTCTGACATCATCTGTGCCTCAGGTTGACAATGACTCAGCATGATTTTTTTCTATGATGAGAGTGAAGGGATGAGGATCTCTGTTTCCTTCAGCTTACAGAGCGGCTCACCAGTCTGGCTGAGGAGAGCCACAACTCCCACATGAAGAAGCTCAAAGACATCTGTGACAAGTAAGCAGAGCCAAACCGTCCATAAAATCAAAAGATGTACATGTTTATCTCTTTAATGATGCTGTCTGCGATATTAACAGATCTTCCCCTTCCAATCTAAATGTTTTGCTTTAGAACTGGAATGGACTAGGATTAGGACTAGGTTCGTCCTAGTCCAGACTGGGAAGGACTGGACTAGGATTAGGACTAGGTCCGTCCTAGTCCAGACTGGGAAGGACTGGACTAGGATTAGGACTAGGTCCGTCCTAGTCCAGACTGGGAAGGACTGGACTAGAAAGGGTTATTTTCTTTCTTCTTTCCTCCTTTTTTCCTTTATTCCTTCCTTCTTTGTTGTCTTCCTTCTGTCCTTTTGTCTTTCTTTCTTTCCTTCCTTTTTTGTTTTCTTTCCTCCCTCCATCCTTCCTTCCTTTTTTCAATTCTTCCTCCCTTCCACACATCATTCTTCCTTCCATCATTTATTCCTTCTTTTTTCTTCCTATTCTTGTCTTCATTCATACATTTATTAATTTTTCTTTTCTTACTTTGTTCTTTCCTCCTTCCTTTCCTCCTTCATTATTCCTCCCTTCTGTCTGTGATTCCTTATATTTTACTTTTCTTCCCTCTTTTTTTCCTTCCTTACTCTCAGTCTCTGTTTCTTTTCCATTTATGCTTCAGCCTGGCCACAGAACAAATATATGTCATAAATTCATCCTGAACGTTTTGATTTCTGCTAACTGGGACTGAACGGTTTGGGAATGTGCCTGGAAAACTCTGGAAGTTTGACATGAAAAAAAATCTACAGGAACCGTGTAAACCTACTTTTCCTCTTTTTGAAA
>NW_015113754.1:127977-137429 GCF_001443285.1 Poecilia latipinna
CATGTCTAATGTGGAAATGTCCTATTTCCACAAAATAACCTGCAATACCCACACAGTGCCAGAACAGGGCGATGATGTTAAAGTGAACCACTTTTATAAAATTCAAGGTGAATTAGTTCTGAGAAGGAATCCACTAAGAACAGGCTTCCACTTTACATTTGATTCTTATCACAATTTTTCCAGATTTTAATTACCTGATGCAAAATAAGCTGAACTTGCCATGAACAGGTGAAGAATAATTGTCAAAATGAAAATATTGGGACTTTCAGACCATGCTCAATGCAGATATCAATTAAAATGAGCTCCAACACCATAATCTCTCTAATGTCTGTATTTACCATGTACACATACAGAGTTCTTAGAAATATTCACTCTGAAAAGCCTTTAAAAAACCTTCAGCACACTCGCTGTCTTTTAACATGAGACAGAGTTTGTTTTTTGTGACATAAATTGATTAATTTATATATTAAACATGTTCACTTGTCCTTTTTACCTTTTATTTTTCTAAATTGTCATTACTCCAGTAACAGTCCTTTGTTTTGGTAAGCTATCTTTTAGTAAATAAATGTATTTCTACATCACAGGGGCCTTTCAAAACAAACCCATTTCATTTTTCCGCATTTTGCCATGTTATAGCAACACACCTCAATGTATGAAAGAGGAATTTTATGATTCCACAAACAGACAAAGTAGTGTGTATGTAGCAAAGTGATACATGGTTTTCAACATAGCAACCTAAATCTGAAATATGTGGTGCTCATTCAGACTGGCAACTAGCAACCCTGCAGCTCAAATGTTTCTTCATGCTGCTGCAGGGAGAAGAAGGAGCTGAAGAGGCAGATGGATCGACGGAGAACCGAGAAGATCAACCAGGCCAAGACCAAAGAGAAACATCTGGCTGAGGAGTACGTCCTCTACACAGTGCCCTGAACCATACTGCTAGCTAACCATGCTAACCTAACAAACTGGTTATGCTCAACTTGTCTTTCTTTCAGGGAGAAGATCGAGATCAACAAGTCCTACGTCAACGAGGTTGTGCAAAACATCAAGCGGGTGAGCAGCGGTAGAGGAACCTACCTTCCAGTAATTTATTGCTGAACTTCTTGGACACTGAACAAGATTGGGATGATGTGCTGGCAAAAGAAACAAACATTTTGTTGTCCTCAGCTTGAGGAAACTCAAACTAAGCGTCAGGATCAGCTGGTGGAGCAGCACAATGACCTCCTGCAGGAGATCCAAGATCAGAAACCAAAGGTAAGTTACATCTACAGATGGTAGTACTGCCACGTCTGGAACCTGATCGGACAGCCAAGGTAATTGACAGGTCTAGCATTGGAAGTTATAACATCCCCATAAAATAGATTTAGATTTGTGGTTCTAATGTGACAAAAAGTACAAGGGGTAAAAATCCCGTTGCAAGGTACAATTGGCCCTTTGCATGTGACGTCACATTGTTCTGAAAGCGGCCCACTCTGCCACGACGGAAGTCAAAATGATCAATGCGCATTAAATCCTTTAAAGGTTGACAGTAAACAGACATTGGGTCACTTAATATTGCTTTTATTTAGTTGATTAAGCTGTGAAATGGGTCATAGGATGTTGAGCCATTAGCTGCACAAACACACAAGGAAGCAAACCAAACTTGTCATTTTATCACAAACCTTTTAACGAGGAAAAAAGATGGTGATGGCAGCCATTAATTGGAAAGACTGGCAACCCTCTGTGTTTTCACAGAAATTAGCAGAGCATCCATGCACTTCATAAGTTAGCAAGATTAGTAAGAGGCAATCAAATATTGAGTAATGGAGATGATATACATCGAATCATTAGTAACCCAGGGGAAAATGCCTCACCATCATGTAACCTAACATGTATGGGGGAAAAATAGATTAGCATCTACTTAGCTAAACTTTTACAAGTAGAAGCCATGGCTGTACTGGCAAAAACAGCCTGGGAAAGCACTTCCTTCATGGCACCTCAACCTGAATTAGGTGACGTAGTTGCGAAGGGTCCATAGGAAGACATTCCAGTGACGTACAAGACTTTATATCGGCCAAACATTTGAGTAATATGACCTCCCTGCAGGGGACAATGTTAGATCTTTAGTTTCCAATCTCTTATAATCGCAAACGGTTCTCCAGCTGCAGGCGGCAGTGGAGGCTGAGTTCCAGGAAAAGTTCCAGCGTCTGCCCGGCGAGATCCGAGACTTCCTGCAGGACAGGAAGTTGGAGGGCAGAGGTCACAGCAAGTCCCGGCCGTCGACTCCCCACGAAGCTCTTTCAGAGGAGGACTGAGCAGGAAAAATATAGGAGGATGCAGAGGAGTGATACAGGAAATGAAACTGTAGGAAACTGAGGCGCTTCACCGAGGAAGTAAATATTTATAAAGACTGTTAATTCTCTTTTTAATGGAAAAAACAATCTGATGGGTTTTTTTAATTATTAGAAGCATGAACTGTGATGTACTTCAGCATTTAATCAAATGTCATTTGGTCTTATGTTCTAACATTCTGACAACTTACTGCATGATATCTATCTATCTATCTATCTATCTATCTATCTATCTATCTATCTATCTATCTATCTATCTATCTATCTATCTATCTATCTATCTATCTATCTATCTATCTCATGCATCTTGCATATAGAACTGCTATGACTTTCATTACCACTTACTCTTTACAATGATTTTCTCTGTCCACAATCTTAGTAAATTTTTATTTTTGGCACAAGCTGAAGCCAAGATTCACACAACCATTCTGATTGGTTCGTTTCCCAACAGTTTATAAGGACAGTTTTTAAAATATAAGCAAAAAATTAGGCAGGTTTTCTTGCCTATGCCTGAAAGAACCTGACGTTACTCATCACCACTAAATGCACACATAGAAAACTTACCGGAACCACAACGTATGTTTACAGAATACGGATTATATACTGCCATCTTTTAGTGCCACAAATTCATATCCTATACAGAGTATGAATGATTTTAACCCCAAAAGGCATTTTCCACCATAAAAACAGGAAGTATCTCGTTTCCACTTACAAATACGCAAAAAACTTTATTAATCTGATAATGTTGAAAAAAGACAATTTTGCAATTGTGGTGTTTTCACTACATAAGAAACACAATTAAAATCACACATAAATAAATCTGTTCATGCGATAAGTCATTAAAATACCACCCCGCCACGATCATCCTGCTACTTCCTGTCATCTTCTTCTTCATGGTTTCTGCCGGTAGTAACATCAAGCTGTTGATAACATGACTCTGCTGATGTGACAAAAGTGTTTCCATTGCAGGTTTACAAGATACACTGACATAGATACAGCTGAAAAACCACTTCATCCTGGTACCAAAACTTATTAGGAGTTTTCAGATATGTTTTGTAAAATGACTATTAAATCAATGAAATTCAGAATATGCCATGTTTTACTCCCTCAGAGCTCCTGCTACTCAACAATCAGCAGGTCAGACGTTTGTGTCTTGGCAATTGCATGATGTTTTTTTTTCTTTAATGTGAAACCTCTCCAGACTCAACAGTCTGGTGATATGTGTACTTATTAAATGTTATTTCATGATACTTGATTAAGAAGAACCACCATGAAACAGCTCGACTTCTTCTTTGTTGTAAAACTGTGTGCCAAATCCAGCCTGTTCCTCTTTGTACAGTGATTATTCGGAATAACGTCATTTTCCAGGTTTCCTTTTGTTTTGAGTTTAGAAATCTAAAGCCAGTCTGTGTGGAGCACAAGATATTTTCAACAGATCTGTTGATCCTCTTGAGAAATGCTCCATCTCAGCTCTGCTTTGGTTCCACTGAGCATGCTTCCTTGTCCTGAGTTCCTCCACCTCTGGAATTATTTCTTGGTTTTATTGAGTGCTATTTAAACAGAAATAATAAAATGTTTGATCTAAAAATGACTGATTTGTTACTTTTTGCTGCTTAAGCTCACAATATTGGACTCGTGAGGTGTATGTGGAATGTTTTCACCATCATCATGCTGAGTGGATGTTTACTAAAATCTGAAATATTAAAAATAATTAAAAAGATACTTTTGGCCCCAAGCCAACTGGCCAGAAGATGGTTCCAAAACCAGATCGCTAATCCCAAATTTATAGCCCAGTTTATTTTAATATTATTTTAGCAACTTGGAAAAGGGAAATTTTGACTGCTGAGCAGAAATGAACGAGCCATAATACGACGGAGATTTGACCAATGTCTAGAAGTGGGCTGTACCGCCCTCTAATGTTCAAAAACAGCAAATGCGGTTTCAGTTGCATATTTGGATATGTACTCCAAAAAGGGAAACTGGGTGTCTGTTACCTTATCCTAAGTGTAACATGTAGCTTCTACAGTATGTTTTGTCTTTCAACAGTTTTAAAACTTATAGTTTCATAAAAAAATACAATTACTTTTTTTTTTATTTGATTTTATTGTTTAGAAAAACAATAAATTAAGATCGTTTGTGGAAGCTGATTTCTCGAGGACAACTTTAGTTTTTCTTGCTTTCTGGTACCAAATAATTTAGTTATTAAGCTTTCTAGGTCATTTTCACTCAAAAATATTTACATTAAAGTCACTCAACGAAATTGTTTATTTCTAAATTAAATCATTTAATTTGCTGGAAGTTATGTCCATAATTTTATTACATTCCATAAAAGAGTCGCTTTTTAATGGAACGTGTACATCTTTTGATGTACACAAAAATTATAGAGCAAAATACGTTCTAGAAAATATTAATTTTTAAAAATTAAATCAATATTTAATTTTAAAAATCTATTTTTTAATTAAATATAATAAAACATATTGTTGCTTTATTATGTTATAAAAACATAATCAATTGTTATTTTTTGTTATTTTTAAGGGGGAAAATCTCTTAGCATGTAGGCTATTATTTTCCTTCACAATGATTTTAAAATAAATTCATAATGAAATTGACTGAAATTTGCTGTTTTAACTCGATTTTTTTTTTTATGTAAAGGGTCAAAAGTGAAAATACTTTTGCAAGGCACTGTACTAAGAATAACACATTTTTAAATCCCCGTGATTATTTTTCTTGCCTTAGCCTGTTGCAATTGCTGTTTCTTCCTGTAGGCGGTGCGATTGACTCATACTAAGCTCTGTGTCTCTTCCCGCTGAAGAAGAGCGCCAGCCTCCTTCAGCATCAGCACCAGTAGAGACGTCTTCTCTCCCCACTGCGGAACATCGGCCCGCTTTCAGACCCACCGAGCCATGGACAACTCCGGCAAAGAGAAGGAGGCCATGCAGCTGATGGCCGAGGCCGACAAGAAGGTCAAAGCGTCGGGCTCGTTCCTGGGAGGGATGTTCGGGTAAAGGAAGCTCCCCCATATGTTTACCAGCGTCTCGTTTTGGGCGATAAGGGGTGAGGGGGAGTGGGAGGGGGCCTTTGTGCACAGAGGGGCCCTCCGTTCATTTTAATAAGATCTTCGTTACGAATATATTTAGATAACCTGAGCATATTAAGTTCGTTTAGTAGCAGTGTGTTTATGTGTGTTTGGGAGGGGATAACTCTGCAGTTCCCGTGGTTTTGATAATAGCTTAATGCGGATGGTGTCATGTGGAGGAGAGCGGCCTGGGATGGAGCTTGAGGCCGAGCTGAGGATGCAGGGAGCCGCGGAGGAGGAGGAAGAGGAGGAAGATGGTTCTTTTTTGTTTGTGTTTTAGGACGGGAGCGGGAGGGGCGGATGTTTGCGACAGAAGGAAATGAATTAAGCGTGAGCTCATCAAATGGATAACGACTGACAATCACGATTATTGGTTATTGATTTTCAGCTTTCTGGGGGTTCTTAAGATTTCCTAGGAATACCTTTATTTTATAGGAGAGATGGCTGGCATCAAATTAAGAGTATCCTCTTGTTTTAAAACTGATTTGATTCCTTTATTTTTCAAAAATGTCTTGGAAATAAAATAATTTAGACTCATTGTGTCACATAATAACCACACACTTCAGGGTATTTTATTTTGATTTTATGTGACAGACTGATATAAAGTCAGTCAGATGGAGCTAAATAAAGAACAAGGAGTAGGTTCACAACCAGAATTACAGAGGAATTGTTTGGATCAAACCATTATTGTGTCAGAATGGCCTAGTCAAATATCTAACTGAAAATCTGTAACAATACTCCCTCCCTCCAGTCTGACTGCTTTCCAAAGAATCTTGGGTAATAATTTCAGTACATGTTCAACAGTCGTGGAGACAAACATCAAACTATTAGCAGTTGTTATAGCAACAAAAGGTGGAATCACATATAACACAAAGAAAATCTTTTGAAATTTACTGCTGTACTGAGATACAATGTGATCAAGTTTGAACACCCGAACAAGGCAATGTGTTTTAGCTATTTTCTTTATATTTGTACACTCAAGCCTAAAGACAATTCAGAGAGACCAGTTGACCTAAAATCATGTTTTTGGCCTGTGGAAAGAAGCTGGAGTTCCCAGAGAGATTGTTGTTGGCTTCTATTCCTCGATCTGCTATTTGAGAACTGACCACAGTCTCACAACACAGTTAAGATTAGGTTGAGTTTCTTGACCACTAAGGTCTTTTGCTTGAAAGTACACAGAAGGTTCCTTTGAAGGATCGGTTTCTATCCAGACAAATAATTTTCCAGGTTTATTGGAGGACATGACCCTGTTAGTCTCTTCTTCTGATCGGTCTTGTACTTAGTGGAGAATTCCAGTCAGTCCTTGACATTTTTCTTAGATATAAGGGAATTCTTTGCGACCCAAAATTGTTGTGAAAATGTCTTTGCCGTGCTGTGTGCCGATTCCCTCAAATCCACTAACTGTCAATATTGAGCAAGCGCTGCAGTGGTGATAACCCAGCTCTGGATCTCATGTGGACACTTTCACATCCTTAGGATTGCGTGGTGCCCTGTTGTGCCTGTCTAAAAAAGACTGATTTTTAAAGTTTACGCAGCTCTTTGCTACAAATTAATATGGATCTGATCAGTCTGTGATTACCTCAAGCTGAAAATTTTACAAAGATTTTGGTCACAACTGCTAGATGTGTCCAGAATGCAAAAAAATTAGACATGATTAAAATGTTGACAGATGCACATGTTTTTGCTGTAATGGGGCAGTGTCCTAGAAAGTTGTGAATTGGGTCACATCTGTATTTTCCATCTGAACACAAAACATGTTTATTTAATGAGCTGCTGCTCAGAGTTAAGAGGCTAATTCAGCTGTGGGAACTAGTGGATCCGTAAAATGCACGACACTAGCAACAATTAAGATAGTAAAGATGTGGAACAAAGAAAGGTCTTGAATTCTTGAAGGAACATTTAAAAAATTCAACTTTCAATTTGAATGGACTCTTTCCATTGAGTGGACAAATCTGTGAAGAGAAAACTTTAAACAAAAATCCTTGCTGGCACATTCATAGATACCTTTGTTGTCAGCATTTTGTACAACTTTCTTTTCCCAACAGAACAGCATTTTGTACAGTCAGACCACAGAGAGATGGGAGAGTTGTGCTTTTTCTCTTTCCACAATCTTATTTTTTTATATATAGAAAGAGAAACAGAAGGTAGATTGTGACAGTTATCGGTTATTTTGTTTCACAGCAGAGTAGATGACTACTGGGTGTCTAGTGTTCATTGTGTGCATCAGAGAAACAGCCTGGAGTGAGAAACTGTCTCTGTGATGCCTCTCAATTGCTGACTGGAAGGGAAAAGTCTAAACAGTCCAAGATGTGTGAGATCTGTGGGAAGATGGTCGCTATCCGTTTCCTGACGCTAGAGCTGTACAAGTCCTGGACGGAGGAAAGGTCAAACCTGGCGATCCTCTCTGAAGACCCGATTGTTTGATCCAGGTTTGTCCCATCGTGTTTTATGAATGAGCCAAGCCACACAGACACATTGAATATTGGCAGTGTGGAAGATGGCCACCGGCCGCACTGTACTGTACTTCTTGAGCTGCTGCAGGTGGTACGATCTCTGCTGGGCCTTCTTCCAGACTGTGTCTGTGAGTGAGGACCGTCTCAGGTCCAGAGTAAGGACTGAGGATGGTGAAGGTAGGCAGTGTGGGAGGTGTTCTCCAGAAGTTCACTGTCATCTCTACTATCTTGAGTGTGCTAAGCTCCAGGTAGTTTTAACCCAATTAATCCATCTTCTGTCTGTAGACTCGTCATTGACCTGGATCAGACCAATCACAGTGATGTCATCTGGAAACTTCAGGTGTTTTATAGACAGGTCTGCTGAGTTGCGGTCATGTGCACAGAGAGAAGAGGAGTGGGGGGAGAACACACCCTGAGGGGTGCCAGTGCTGATGGTTCTTGCGCAGGAGAAAATATTCCACAGCCTCACCTGCTGCTGCTGATCGGTCAGGAAGCTGGTCATCCACTAACAGGATGGGGCTGGCATTGTGAGCTTCTGGTGGAGGAAGTCTGAGTTGATCATGCTGAAGACTGAGCTAAAGCCCACAAACACTATCCTGGCGTATGTTGAGTCATCTATTGACTGGCTGCCAAGCAAACTGCAAGGGGCATGTGATGTCCTGCAAATGCTAACATCAGTCACTCAAAGGATTTCATGACCACAAGCATCAGTTCAACAGGTCTGTAGTCGTTTAATCCTGTTATGGTCCATTTTGGGGGGCTCAGGTTGATGGTGGTGTCCTTGAAGAAAGAGGGAACCTCGGGAACCTCACACAGCTTCAGAGACTTGCTGAAGATCTGAGTGAGGATGGGGGCAAGTTGGTCAGCACTGGCTCTCAAGCAGAAAATGGACATTCCTGGACTGTTAGCTTAGAAATAGTCCTTTAGCTTCTCACTGTAGCATCTCTTAGCTGCCCAGATCTCCTTGGTCAGTCTGTTCCTGGCCTGCTCATGCAGGATCCACTCTGCCCTGATGTTATCCTCTTTGGTTTGACACAGCTTTAGCTGATGTGAAGTGAATCATGGTTTATTGCAGTGGTAGACACCACTAACTAAAAAGTTAGATACGCTAACCTTAACTTACTAATTAGTATTTGTTTCACTAAAGTACTACACCAACATGATATTTAGCAGAAACTAATGCACTAAACTCAGCCATGTGTCAATGACGCAACATGTGTCACCTACAACATACTGTATTACTCAACAGATACTTGGTCAGGTTTAGGGTCCAATTAGCTCTCCATATGGGGACAAGTTGGAACTTTATTTTTCCTAATAGATAAAGTCAGATCACAAATCTGTGTGTAGACAAATACTTCTTATGCTGATGGTATATGGCTCATATCCCTACATATTAAGAGCTACTTTACTTCCTAATAGGACAAAAATGTTGCCTTGAGAAACAAAGTCTAATGCAGAGGTTCCCAAACTGTGGGGCGCGCCCCTTAGGGGGGGCGCTGTGCCATTGCAGGTGGGGCGCGGGAAGCCGTCTGGATAAAACAAACAAACAAAAAAAAACATGAACACTGTATGCACTGGGTTTTTACCTTA